>NC_053451.1:31982426-32135392 GCF_015227805.2 Hirundo rustica | reverse complement strand
TGTTTTTCTCTCTTGCCGATGTTGCCTGCTGGAAATGCTGCATGCTTCATATTGCCTGCCTGCATTTGTTTTCCTATATTAGACAAGACATGTCAGCTTAACGTGTAGTTCTCCTTTGTCTTTGGTTTGTTTGTTTAGGAATGCCCTATTGTAATTTAATTTTGTTTCTTCAGGGGCAAATCAGAAGAATTCACTTGTTTGTCATTCAGGTAACACCACAGTAATGAAACTGTAATCTAGAGGCAGTGCCCCCCACTACATTGCAATTAAAATCCCCCTAAACCTCTAATTGTAATTAGAATACCACTTTCCTATAACAACAGGCAGCCTATTAAGTGTTAAGATGGAGTTTGGAAAGGAGACAAACCAGCACATCCCTTCAATTTTTAGCACAAAACTGGATAAAGTTTGCATTCAAATTTATGTCCCATTTCAAACCAAACTTCAATCCAACCAGATTCCCAGCACCATTATACAAGCCGTAAACAGTATCCATACATTCCAATTTCTTAATCAATACCCATGTGTACTGATGTCACTGCAATGAGATTCCACAGATATAGCATGTGTACCCTTCACAAAGTTTACAGTGGAAATGGGGTCACTGTGAGATTCACTTTTAATGCCATTCTGCCCAGGCACTTGTTTCTCCCTGTTCTGACTCTCGGTTTCATTCTTCTGCTCACTTGCTGCTTCTATTTAAAAGTGTCAAGGTAGTCTGAGGAGAAAATATGCTGGAGCCCAGTACAGATGAGAACAATCTCTAGGAGAGCCGCTGCATGATGCACATAAATCGTGCTGAGAAGAGGTGAAGGCTGAACTGTGCCAGTGTTACTCCCACTCTGGTATTAGGCAAGAAATGCACAGAAATGAAAGGCAAATGCATGGCAGGGCAGCGGCTGGTGCTGCAGCACCTTTCTGGACAGCACAAATGAGAAAGTCGCTGGGGCTGCTGCATTGTATCACTATAATGGGGGTCAGGATCCAGAGCAGCAGCACTGTATCTATTACTGGGAAATAACAGATACACACAAACGAATGATCAGGCAGTGCTTTGCCCTGCAGATCTCTTACTGGTTTTCATGTATATTGGGATCAAGGGGCAGAACCTTCTTTTCAAGTGGTGTGCTGGGAAATGTATTGGGTTTGATTTGGGTCTGATGCGCACTGAGGCCTCTAAAACAGATTTCAAAAACCTATATGATGAGCATTGCAGGCATGGGGAATAAAAAATTTGTAGTGTGGTCCAGACATTCTAGTGCACATCAAAAAATTGCTTGCAGAGTTGTTGTTAGCCTCATCTGTTACTTGACCAGCTGGAATGCAAATAGGTAAAGATCCTGCTTCAAACACAAATCTGTAATTATTTTGAATGCTTAAATTTTTTTTCGTGTGGTTTCTCCTCAGCCCACACCTGCAAGGAAAAGAACTCTTGGAATCATAGAATCACAAAATGGTTTGGGTTGGGAGGGACCTTAAAGACCAGCTAATTCCAAACGCCCTGACATGGACAGGGACACCTTCCATTGTTTTCCCCCGACATTCCACTACAGCAGGTTGTCCAGAAAACCCCCCCTAACCTGGCCTTGAGCACTTGCAGGGATGGGCATCCACAGCTTCTCTGGACATCCTGTGCCAGTGCCTTATCACCTCCACAGTAAAGAATTTCTTCCTCAACTCTAATCTTAACTCTATCAGACTAAAGTTATTCCCCCTTGTCCTATAACTGGCCATCACCATCTCCGTATCTAAAACATACTGTCCAGTGAAATGAGGGGACTTGCCAAGGTTTTGAACAGAAAAGGGCCAAAATTTACTGGTTTTGGGGCATCACTTGAAGAAAAAATACCAAGAACCCCTGAAACATGCTGAGACAGCCAGCTATCCAGCATCCATCCACTCATCTGTGCTATGCAAAGGAGGAAATGGCACAGGCAGTATTGAAAATACAAATTGTTTCTGTTAAAAGGGACAATCTCATTGCTGAGTTTTACTGCTTTGCTGTGTGCATAACAGAGCTGAGGGCTGGTAGAGGATAGGACAAGATTGGCTGTGCATGGTAACAACTCTTTTCCGTCTCTAGCCAAGAGCAATAATGATGCTTTAAGAGAAAAAAGCTGAAACAAAGCCTGAGCAGTGTAGAGGTTTTGCAGGGGTTTCATCATATTGAGTACCTTCACTGGTGTATTTCTAAGCCAGGGGAAAGCCTTTTATACAGCTGTGACTGAGCCCTCACTTTATAACTGAACTTTAGATTTCATCAGTGATTTATCAGTGATAAATCGAGTGTCTCACAGAAAGTTCTGTTAAACCACTAAGCACTAGGAATTGCATCAGATCAGCAAACACAAGCAAGGAGCAGAGTCTGTCCACAGAGCGGTGAATTACTTGGCAAGGGCTCAATGGCTTGGGGTGATTCCAGAGTTTTGAACAGCAGAGGAGCAGTGATGCTCCCAGCTTCCAGTCTGCACACCCGGTATATGCTCAGCACCTTACCCTTTTTGATCACTCCCAACACTGCTTCAGTGCCCTTCAACCAGCTATAAAACCTGCCTTCATTATTTACTGTTGGCAAGAAAAAAAACAATTTTCCATGAAATAGCCAGTGAGTAGTGGGAATTTTATGTCTGACTGCTGAATTTTTTTTTTTTTAATGCTCTTTATCATACATATTTATTGTCATCTCTCCACACCAGTGTGGAGTCTGTCTGTTTGTCTCTCTGTTTACTTTAGGTGTATGAATTGTGCACCAAATAAATGCGCATTTACCAAGGGGTGAGTCACAAACCATCTTCCTTGGCTGGCATTTGTGTTGATCTGGCCCCTATCCAAAACATCCGTCCTGGCCCATTTACACCATTGTGTGGCTGGCTTTCAGATGCTCCGCAGGGCCCTTAATGCTGTTGGCCATGGCTCTCAGCAGCTCTCATCTCAATAATGCAGCTGAGCAGTGAGTCAAGAGGCCACCGACACGGTCTGTGCCTATCGTGAGGTTTTTTTGGAGGACATGGGCACAGAGTCAAACCTCACTGAATTGCTGCACTTCGATGAGTTACGGCTGTGCAGCTGGGCCAGCATGTTCGGAGCTCCCTCTCTGCAAAATAGAAGGATTTAGCATAAGGAAAGGATGGGAAGGCTGTATTTTCCATCTTACAATTAGGAACAGGACAGGACAGTGCCTCAGGACAGGAGCAGATTTACCACGTGGCAAATCTGTGCATTTCTATGCTTCTCAGCATCAGCCAGTGTGGAATGCACCTCTGCATCACACAACATTGTCCCCTCCAGACACATGGGGCCTGCGCCCACCCTGTTGAGGTGCAGCAGCATAACTGGTGGCATGTTACTAGGCCTCCATAATTCAGCTGCATTTGTCTGTGTGTCTTGTCCTAGAGAGTAAGTTCTACAGTCATTCTGGATTCATTCCCCAGCAGTAATTTTTCTCTTATGTCATTAGGGTTGCTATCTCTCAAAAGGACTCTAGTCCTCATTCCCTCATGCAAACATCTGACAGATGTTCAGGAGGGGAACAGGGTGGTTCAGGAAGTCTTTGAGAAGGACAAAGCAGGGTTTGCACTTAGCAAATGCAAACCTGTGGAAAAAAGGTGGAGTTATCTCAGAAAAGGTGATGGGAAAACTTCTTTCAGGCTCAGCAAATCACTCTCGCTGGAACAAAGGGCTGCAGCTGTTCCAAAGGCAGTTCCACAAATACTGAGTTTGGGGCATCCTCACTAAATCTACTTAAAAACACAGTAAGGTGGTTGTACTTCCAATTGTTTTGTACAACAGCAATTCCCTTAGAGTTGTCTGCTCTTTCGACTTAATCAATAAAGGCCATTAGAAGCTCACTTTTCTGCTAATACTACTCTGAGTACACCTTGTTGAGAGGGGTTTTTTTATGACATTAAATGACACAGCGCATTGATTTCTTGTGAGAGATACAGCTTAGGGTTTTTGTCATCCCATCACATAATACAATTTCCTTGCAACATTTCTAACTGCTGGAACTTAATATTCACTGTCAACGAAATACTTTACTAAGGGTTTGTTTTTTGTGTTTTGGTTTTGTTTTTTTTTTTTTTAAGAGAAATGAAAGCTAATGTCTTTAAAATATTTATATAGCTATAGATTGAGTTGGTATGAAAATGTCTAGTCACCTTATTTATATATGTATATATATACATATATAGAGATATATTTATACAGCTGATACTCCTGACATTCAAGTATTGTTTTTTAAAAGAAGTGGGTCCTAAATTTTCTCCTGAAAAGCATCCAACAGACATTCCTGGACTGAAGTTCTCTGACTATATATTGTGTAGTGTAAAGCATGATGCTTCTAAAACCTTTGTCCTTCCACAGCAAGTTGAACAGCATTTCTGAGAGGAGAAGTGCAGACCTCAAGCAAACAATGCCAGTGAGGCTTTGGGATCTGAAGCTGAGCTGGCAGGTCCTTAACATGACTGTTCCTATTGTAGGGTTGACAAACTAGTCCACAAACCAGTGCAATATCCTTAGGCCATCCCAAACCGGATTTCCTTCAAAATCATGGAATGATGAAGTGGTTGATGTTGCATGGGACCTCTGCAGATCATCCGGTCCAAGCCCTCTGCTCAAGCTGGACCACCTAAAGTCAGTTGCCTGGGATTGTGATCAGATGACTTTTGAATATCTTCAGGAATGGAGACTCCATAAACTCTCTGGGCAACATATACCAACACTTTGTCAACCTCCCAATAAAATAAAATAAAATAAATAAATTTTAATTTTTTTTTTCTTAGAAGCTTCCTCAACATTTTGTCAGTCTGCTGAGCTCTGCAGCTCCTCACACACTTAAAAACAGCAACAGAGTTTAATTTGAATGCCAGGGAAGACTGTAAAAAAAGCATTATGTTAAAGATTCTCAGGTCACTTAGAGAAGGATTCATCTCAGTTAGTTTTAGTCAGGCAGAACAGAGCCATTAGTTCCAAGCTGGTCCTCCAGGCAGTCCTGGTACTCAGCAGAAAGAGACCAGTATCTCTAGAGCACGATGACCGCCACCATAACAAGCGCCTCAGGGAACAACTTGCACTTCAGAGGTGCTACAGTATTTCTGTTCTCATCATTATAGAAAGTGCCCTGCTGCTGAAACAAGACTGCTGAAGTCAAGTGCATTGGATGCCTCTCCTGGTTCAAAGGTGCTCGTTCTCCGGCAGCTGCTGGGTGCAGCGCTGGTGCTGGCCACAAAGAGGGAAGATACTAAGTCAAGCTTAGGCACTACACGGCTGAGCATCTTCTGCTTACTTCTTAAAAAAAAAAAACTGGGATCTCTGGATGATGGGCCAGTGAAGAGTTTGCAAAAACGGTAAATAATATTGTAACAGTGTTAGATTACTAATTAGCCACATGTATCCTATGTACATGATGGAGCAGATGTAAACATGATTTTTTTCTCTGCTTGTCTTGTCCAGGCTACCTATTTTGAATTTAATTGCAACAGTGAATAAATAGATAGTTGACTGTATTTAACATGGAGTTGAAACAAAGGTCTTTAGCAGAAGAGATTAAGGAAAAGATGTATGATTAGAATATATTTAATACACCTTTTTCTGACTTGAAAAAGCAGTGAGGAGGGAAGGGGCAACATTGGCAGATGAGGTAAAAGCAGTGACAAGGCTGGAAGAGTCCAAGGAAAGGCCCAGGGCCACCTCCCAAAGCAGAGGAACAACTGAACAATTGTCTAAGAAAACACAGATGAGAAAAATCAGATGTGAGAGTACACATGTTGGAGCCTCCAGTAAATTGATAGATTCTGAAAGATTTTAGAAGACAATTGGTTGGTCCCTATGAACAGCAGTTCAGGGAAATCATGCACTCAGTGCAGAACTGTTTTTAGGAAAATGTATGCATTGCTATAATATTAAAACTGGATTTTAAGGATAACACCACAAATGGTTTAATGTGGCATGGCTATGGTGGCAGGAGCTTGGTAAGAATGCAATGACTGGTTCAGGGAATTTCAAATCAGACTTTCAGAATTTAGATTTCAATGCCAAAGTCATTGTAGTTTTTCAATTAAATAGAGCATAATAATAAAGATGTAGAGAACAGATCTAAATAAACAACTCATTTTATATTTAGAGAGAGAGATGGATTTAACAGTAGAAGTCTTGCATAGCACAGAAAATATTAGAAAGAATGCAAAGGTGAGAGAGAGAGGAACAGTTACTTTAAAGAAAAGGTGAATAAAAAAGGTGTTTCATGGAAGTATATTACATCCTGAATACTACAGAGACAGTAAATTGGCAGCTTTATTTACTCCCACTCATAAAATCAAAACAAGAGCCATCCATTGCAACAGAAGGGCAGTAAGTTTTGAAGTGATAAAAGGCAGATTTCTAAAGATAATTTAACAGGTAAAATTCATTGCAACACAGTAATATTAAGTTAAACTTAACCAAATTTGAAAAAGGAATGAATGTTTATATTAATAGCAAATATAACCAGAGTCATGTTGGACAAGAGCTAATAGAAATCCTTCAGACTCTAGGCAAAAAAAAAGGTTTATTTTTTGTCAGAAGTTAGGATAAGCCTTCTTTCTATGGGAAAGTTGTTCCATAATTGGTCATAAAAGGTTTCTTATATTTTCCTGTGATTTACCAAAACATATAGTATTAGTCGCTGTTGGAGAAAGACTATTGGATTATATGGAGCATTGATCTGACCCAGCATGGCAATTTTTATGGTCCTGTGAGCAAAATCCAATGGATTTGCAAGGAAACCTTACAGAATAACAGCTTCAGTTTTAATTTTTCTTACTGCAACAGAGGCCAAAGAAACAGGAACTAAATTCTTGGCAATGACATATCTCTGCAGACAGGCATGGTAGCAGTACAGGTGTATAATGCTTTTATGCCACTTGCTAAGGATTATACAGCAGTAATCTCTCCCATTAACACTTCATCTCGTTCTGTGTTGAAGATCCCATAATCTTCTCTTTCCCTGCATCCCCTCAAAATTTACCAAAACAAAAAATAAATACTGTATGCATGGACTAAAACTTGTTAACAGAGATTAATTATCAAAGCACAGACTTACTGCTTATTAATCTCTCAGAACTTTTTAAATGAGCCTGTCCTCATGGAATTATATCAATTGTGGTTCCTTTTTCCTTCCTTTCCTTTTTCCTTTTTTCTTTTTTTTTTTCCTTTTTTCTCTTTTTTCTTTTTCTTTTTCTTTTTTTCTTTCCCTTTCCCTTTCCCTTTCCCTTTCCCTTTCCCTTTCCCTGTCCCTTTCCCTTTCCCTTTCCCTTTCTTCTCTTTTTCCCTTCCTTCCTTCCTTCCTTCCTTCCTTCCTTCCTTCCTTCCTTCCTTCCTTCCTTCCTTCCTTCCTTCCTTCCTTCCTTCCTTCCTTCCTTCCTTCCTTCCTTCCTTCCTTCCTTCCTTCCTTCCTTCCTTCCTTCCTTCCTTCCTTCCTTCCCACTCCTTTTTTATTATCTCCTCCAGGGTAATGCATGTTTTTGTCACTTCCAGGTCTCCACCTTGTGCTGCTGGTCAGTGACCATCTGTAGTGTTCATGGGGTGTGAGATGAGATACCTATTAATCCTTTTTTTTCATCTCAAGGAGACAGACACACTATTTGACAGAACAGCAATAGCCAACAGCTTTTAATTTTTCCTCAGATTCTAAACTAAGCAAAACTTAGTTCACTGCTTTATTCTAGGCACAAGGGCAATCAAGCAGTTGGATGAAAATTCCACTAGCGATGATGTATACTTGCTTTTTGTTAACCAAGCAGTGCCTACCAACTTTTTGAACAGTGCTGAGCATCAGCAGCTATGATGGACCAGATCCAACTTAATTAGAAAGACACTGGGCACACACTGGGCATCAAGAAAGAAGCAAGGGAACTTCTCTTGGAAAGCTGCGTGGACGAAGGAGGATGGATTTGGCCCCAGACACAGCGGCAGGCTGACACAGAGGGGTCAAACCATGACCACTGTGAGTCCAGCAACATTAAGCAGGAAATTTCATGTGAACTGGAGCTTAAGCCCTCTTTTACTTTCCATGTAAACACCGTCACAACATGTTTATAATGAAACTTGGTAGAGATTCCTTCAAATTATACGTACTAGAAGTGAAGTTAATCCAGCCAATATATTGCTTGCAGCATTTCATTTTTTTCTAAGTACCAGTTTTCCTTTTACAGGAACTCATAAAAAAAAAAAACAATATGTTGCTCTCTTATAGATAACCTACAAGCAGCAGTCAGTGAAGTAGTCCCAGTGTCCAGAGCTACATTATATCTTTGATGTCTGGTTCTGCCGTGCAAATATTTCTGCAGAGCAAGACATAATGAAAGTTTATGAGCTTGTTAAGGAACTGACCATTACAAAGAACTGTGCTCATTTTGACTCTATTAGAAACACAAGAAAAATAATTTGTCACTTTCCTGTGACTAGAGGGATCTCAGGGCGAATCTCAGATAAGACATCAACACTGTCGGTGATTACTCAGCCTTTTTTCATTACCGTTTATAAAGCCCTGAATAAGAAACCCATTTATACTGGCATTCCAATCCTGAAAATGCAACTTTACAAGACCCAGCTGTGGAAAGGACATTTATGTCCGCTTTAGAGAGGAGGCAAGTGAATCATGGGTGATGGGTAACTCGCACAAATTCATGGTAAAGGGATTTTGGCTCACAGTGAATGACAACATAACAATACCAATAATAATTCTAGTAAATAGAAATCCTGGGTTCCCCTTCTGGGCTGTAGCTTGGAGATTTCTGCTATTCTTTCTCAGCTGTTTCTATTTGGTTTCTATTTTCTTTTCCTAAACTGAGCATAATGTAGGTAAAAGAAAAAAATCTTTCCTTGGAATCTAAAAGCTTTTCAGAAGTATACAGCTACTGGATGATGTTCCTCTCTGACTGGTATTTAACACATTTTTTCTGCTGTAATTTAGAGCACAGTCATGCTGGAGGATAAAATCCAGCAATGGCATTGCAACAGTTTGAGTGTTTTTGCTATTACGTGTCTTTATAACAGAGATAACCTTTTGCTTCTTGAAATATAATTGCATAAGGAGGTAGTTGTTTTAAAAAAGAATTAACAATACTAGCAAGCATTTTGCAGGGATTTTCCATAACAACCTGGTTTTATGTCAGCTTCTCTAGAGAACATCTTTTATAGTATAAAATTAATTGAAAATTGAAAACTGAACAACAGGAGCCCTTTACTTTTCTTATAGCACATTCCTGGAATTATCTGCAGTATAGAAACTCCATAGAAATGTCAGTGATTTTGTTGTCAGCAATTATCCCACATCAATATTAGGATTCTCTCACACTCCTCCCACTCCATATATTGATATAGGAAGATCTTGATTTAGCTGTGATAACTGTGCATCAATAGATGTGGTGTTGTGCATTGATAGATATTCAGAATGATCATAATATAGGCAGTATGTGCCACTGCAATTATTTGTTTTCAACCAATCTTCTCCCCAAGCATATTATTAAATTAAATGAAGTATTAATATACTATTATTACACTGAAACAGTGGTGTAAGCTTGTTTTACTTTACTGCATCGGAGAGCAGATCATGGCCTTTCATGTTCCTCTTTTCCAAGGCAGTTTGCACTCTACTACTGCTAAGTTTTAGCAAAATTATATTCAGAGCTGGACATGTAACATTTCTGATCACTGAGTCTGCCTTCAGGAGTAAACCTGTGTGCTACACTGAGAGCAAAGGTGCAAGCACAGGCACAGCCACGCTGTCCTTTTGGGTGTGCAGGATGCTGGAACGGGTGCTGACTACACTCTGCCAGAGGGGAATCCAGGACAGATACGCATTTCACTTGGGTACACTGGAGGAGCCTCCCATGGAGTGTAAGGGTGGGACCAGAGCAACATGATCCAAGGGAATGTTGTGGCAATGTGGGGGAGAGGATGGCTGCACCCTCTTGCCTGGTGGAGTTTAGCTCTGATTGATGGGCAGATAGGCAGCGCTGCTGACTGTACCATGGCATCACTGAATTGCTACAGCACCCACAAGGTTAACTTCTGAGTTCCCCAAAAAGATCTGGTCCTGGTGTCTGACCCTCTGAAGACTCATCCTCTCATGGCAAGACCCTTCTATTTCAAGCCTGAGCTCTCGGTCATCATTTTCCTCTGGGCACCCCTTCAGTCAAGGTTCCAGCCACCATCCTCCTCATGAACTGCTACCCTTGCACTGTGTCCTGCCCCTCTGCTCACTGTGGTGCTGCCAGTCCCAGTCTACCAGGCCAGAAGCAATTCCTGATCTTCCTCTGGTGAGGAGCTTTAGCAAAGTTCTCTCTTCTGACAATAGCAGTGCTACTTACGAGTTCTATTTGGTAGAAAAGATCTGAAGGGACAGGTAATAGTTAATGTTTGTTTTGGTTTTTTCTTCTTTTTTATGATCTGGAGCTGACCTATTTCAGTAATGCAGGGAATATCCGTATTCCACAGAGAGCATCTTTGCTGTAACCGGCAGCCAGTGAACCAGAAACGCTTTACTCTGAGGGAGATGAGGCACTGGCACAGGCTGCCCAGAGAAGCTGTGGATGCCCCATCCCTGGAAGTGTTTAAGGCCAGGTTGGATGGGGCTTTGAGCAACCTGGTCTATGAAAGGGGTCCCTGCCCATGGCAAGGGGTTGGAACTGGATGGCTTTTAAGGTCCCTTTCAACTCAAATAATTCTGTGATTATCTAATGCAGAAGCAGAATCCAGGGGGGGCTCAGCCATGTCTTGGCAAAGCCTCTTTTGCTACCAATACCACACAGTGCAGCTTCACCTTTAGGCTGTTCATACGAGGCACCAGTCACCACATGAGTAAGAGGTTACTTACATGGCCACTGTTCATTCTGCTCACTGAGGGTATTTGACAGGGATAGGTCCCAATCCTTGGCAGTAGTGGTTTCCTCTCCTGGTATAACATTATTCAGGATTGGAGATTAGCTGTCAGGAGCTGTTCTGGGAGTTTGTTTTCCTTTGAGTCAGGCATCACTAATCAGACCTAGCACTTCCTGCCAGGCTTTATGAAACAGAAATCTCTAATCCAGAAAACATTTCGAATTTTAAGACTAATTAAGTGTCATGATGTCAGCAAGGGTAAATAAAGCACAAAAGGAAAGAAATAAGCTCTGGGAGTGCAATGTGCTTTATTGAACACACATCTGGTACTCCGACCATCACTGTCACTCAGGAAGACATCATCCAGTAAACCTGATCAGAAAAATCCCCACTGAACTGATAAGGCAGAGCAACCCTTCAGGTGGTTTAGCTGTCGCTTGAAAACCAGCTTGCAAGCCTGTGGGCTGACACTAGTGCTGGAAGGCAGTGAGGGTTTGAAGCTTACAGATACAGTCTTCTCTGGACTTCAGAAGGATCAAGATCAGATCCTGAGGGCTCTCTGCCACTCTCTTGTTTTCCCTTGCAAAGGAAAAGAAGTCTCTTCAGGTGCATTTCTTCTTTTCAAAAGATTTGCAGAAAATTCAGGTATAGTGAGTGATTTCCATCCCAAGTATGCCTGTTGTGTCATTTCAGTAACTGCAGAACTGGGGTTTTAAAACTCTGCCAGTACAAGAGTTGAACTGTAGTGTGTATAAATATCCTGTCTATTTAATTTCTTTTTCCTTTGGCTACCTGTTTGGTCTTAAAAAAGAGAAAAAAACCCAACAAACAAACAAGCAAAAAAAAACTTGAAAGAAGCAAATAGGTTGAGAAATGTTATTTAGTCATTCTTAGTTACAGAAACTACAGCTCTAAATACATTCAATCTGACTTTGTCTGCCCTCTCCTCATTTTAAGAGTATCTTATGTGATACTATAAATAATGAGCAGAAAGGAAAGTGATGCTTCATGCAGGAGGGGAAAAGCAGCAGTTTAATCGTGTTCAAACACAACTCTGGAGAATGAATGAATGTTCCTCCATGCATTTCCAGGTTTAAACAGGACAGACTGAGTCTGTGGGGGTTTGTGTTTCAGACCTTGGTGTCAATATGCATTACTGTGGGCTTTGAAAGATGCTCTTCAAATGTTTCTAGATAACCAAATGGAACAACCCTCTCCAGCGTGATAATCTGTGCTGTTACCACCGCAACTCCAGCAGCAGAGAAAGAGGGAAGGGAGCAGAATTCTCTCCCAGCTGCGCCCCAGAAATCCTTTGCCACAGTAGCAATTAACATCATGTTTAATCTTTCATTTCAGGAAAGGTGAAAGTATCAGGAAGGTAGATGATGGTGTAACATCTGCACATAGTTTAGACGTGCAGTGCCTGCACTTTTTGCATC
The DNA here is from genome assembly GCF_015227805.2 of Hirundo rustica. Classification (NCBI taxonomy): domain Eukaryota; kingdom Metazoa; phylum Chordata; class Aves; order Passeriformes; family Hirundinidae; genus Hirundo; species Hirundo rustica. The sequence continues at coordinate 32,123,093 of NC_053451.1, read as the reverse complement.
CAAAGAAGAGGCACAACTGCTCTTTGAAGTCAGTGGCCAAAACAAATGGCATGAAGGTACTGTGTAGGATTTCTCTGTGCCTGGATGACACAGTGGAAAGGGTCCCTGACACAGCTCAGTAGCTAAAGAATGTGCGCAGGCTTTGTTTAAACAACACAGGGAGACGGGTTCACTTTTTCCTGTAATGAAAGTGAGGCATTAGGCAAGTGGCTCTGGATTCTGCTGCTGTTGTGCAAAAGGCACAGCCCTTGGAAGAAAAAAAATCACAGAGATGCAGCACAAGGTATGATGTAAACTTTAATAAACTCTTCTGAAATCTCCATTTTTTGCCTGCCTGCCTTTCAGCGACAGCATTTAAACTAATGCTCATGGGCCCTTTTATGCAAAAAAGCCTTATTCCTAGGATGGCTCTTGCAAAATTCATGTCTGGTACGATTCCATGCCCTTATGACATGACAGTAACATCCATTTGTATCCGTTTGGCACCATGTAAGTAGGTCGCAGGATTACGATGAAGTTAAAATTAATTTTGCCTCTCTTTAAATGGTAATGGAACAGTTACCAACTGATTAAGGAAAACATTAGTGAGTACCATTTTAATTGATTTGAATGCATGTGTGTTTTGTGTTGGTTTAGTTTGAGGGCATTTTTAAACAAATAGCACTGTCATTGTGAGTCTTAATTAGATAATAAATTAATAGATAAATGGATTAGAAAGTTCAGTATGGCTTTCACAATTGCTGCTAGTGGCATAAAAATGAGGTGCTTGGTATTAGCAATGCTAATAAATGGCCTAAGGAATGCACTTGGGAAGAATGATGATGTGGCAACCGAGTGACATGTGAGGACCACGGTCTCTCTTTTGCCCACACCTATTTTGAAAACAAAGGTGCTCCTGTGCTTTCTTAAGAAAGATAACAGTGGTGCTGATCTGGAAGGGTAAATATGTCAGTTCCCTTCGTGCACCTCAAAGCCTGCAGATTTAATGTGCGATTCATGAAAAATTCACTGAGCACACAGGACATCTTCCAGGGGTTAGGCTGCACAACGATCAGTTCAGAGATCTGTCGAGGAAAAAGGCTCAGGATGTGCCAAGTGTATTCAGTAGTGGGAAAATTGCCTAGAAGGGAGGGAAGTCTGGATCGGTTGGGCTGGATACCGAGTTCGTGAGAATCATTAGGATTCTTCTGAAAAAGCCATTTGGTGGATGTTGTCCTGCCTATTTAATTCCGTGGGGCAGTAAATCAAGCCGTATGGGTCTTGGTGCTGTTCAAAGAGGTAGTGACAGTAACTCAGATAACAGACACAGAGTGCTGCAGGTTGGAAAGTGATGCAAATAGTCACTGGCATGAGTTCCGGCTGAGTGTCAAATACCTGTAGTTAGAAAGTTGGAAGACCACTTTGGTATGGATTGAATGTTATGCAGCTTGCCTGAAGACACAAGATAACTTGGGTTTATTATTTTTGAGTTGATTGCCCCTCAGATATAACTGCCTGCTTCAGAGGTGGCATTAGCCTGCAGCACTTGGTCACCATAATTAGAGCAAATTCACAGAAGGAGTTTGAAGCCTGAATTTCATTAAAGTCACTTTTAGATTCTCAATAGAGTATCAAAGAATGGGAACTTTATGCAGTAATCTGTACTGGATAGCCAGTATGGCAGAAATCTGAATATTACTGAAATATCTCCAGCATAAAGAAAAAAAAATACTTGGCAAGACTTTATTCCTATTTTTTTTAATACTTTTGATGTATTCTCTTCTGCTGGTCATTGAAGCTTGACTTGTTATGCTGATTATTTTTAAGGCAAAGTGAACTTCTTCAGCAATCAGATCACCCTTTGATAGAAATCAACTATGGTGACAAACATCTTTTGTTACACATTTCAGGAGCATTCAGATAGATGCCTACTTTAATTGTAATATTAAGTATTTTGTGTAAAACATTCTGCTGCTTTTGTTAATGAGGATTACAGTTCCATCTCACTAAAGGTCATCTTGATAAAAAGTAAGTAGTGTTTTAACCCCTCAGCTACGTCACTTTTCTTATCAGTCTACCTAGAATATAAATCTGCATTCATGAAATACTGCAAATACTGTGCAGTGCGTTGCATGGTCTATAGACTTATCACTTGAGTAATTTAAAGTCTATCAGAGTAAAATACATGATAATATATGAGCATAAAGTCACACCTGATCTTAGGAAGAGGTAAACAGGATGCAAACAGTCTTTTTCACTTCTAGTTTTCAATGCTGGAGACATTTATCATCTGTTCGGTTGTTTAGCAAGTTTCTAATTAGTATCTTTTTCAAGTCTCTTTCCCACTCAAAGGGCACCCATCCAAAGAAAATATAAAGAGGTTCAGAGATAGTAAATACATTACACTGGGTGTAATGCTTGGTGCACAGGCAGACAAGCCCTGGTCTTATTGCAAAGGCTACATCCCTGCATTTATCGGCATATTTATCCTCAGATTACCCGAATGACCGGGAGAGTTCTTAGCCTTAGGACCCACTAGCAAAACCAGTCTTTTTAGGAAGAAATGTGGGTTTAAGCCAGGCTAAGAAGGAAAGAGAGCAGAGTCAGCAGGAAGAATGCAGCTGCCATTACATATTCAAGATCTGGAGAAATGTGGAAATCACAGAATCATAGAATGGATTGCATTGGAAAAAAACCTTTAAAGCTCATCTAGTCCAACTTGATCCGGTTGCTTGGAGCCTCATCCAACCTGATGATGAATGTTTCCAGGAATGGGGCATCCACTACCTCTCTGGGCAACCTGTACCAGTGTTTTCCCACCCTTGACACTGAAATTTTCTGTGTCCTGGTTTTGGATTGTACTTAATTTCTTTCTGTTTCAAGTGTGTAGCTGGGATGGTCATTCATTTAGGCCAGCTCCCCACCTTTTTACTTCTGCTCCTATCTTGCACCTTCACTTCTGGGAGTGTTGAACTGCTGCCAGGTGAGGAGGCTGTGGTTTGCCTTCCTGCAGGCTGCTGCAATTTTTACATAAAGCAACTGTGTTGGAAGAAAGGGGACTTGTCAAAAAGGAGGAAAGCTGAGGAAAACTTTGATCAGAGGTTAGTCTCCAGAATCAAAATGACAGCAAACTTCATAGGTTTTATAAAAGGCAACAGAAACAACACTGGACCTTTTGTGAATAAATTGCTAGCACTGTTTCACATATAGCAATGGCTTTTGTGACTCCTGTTAAAATTTTATCTTTAGTTGAGTAAGTATGTTGCCTTGAAGTGCCATAAGGAATATGTTGGGATAGGCATTGTTCTCTTGCCATGTTTCAGTCCTAAGTTCGCTTGTAGAGTATGTGAATCAGCACATATAATATAGCCACATACTGAGTTTATGAGTGCCACACATGGCCACAAGATGAAATTTTTCAGAAATTGTCTTCACATACTTCTGCAATTCCTTCTTCTCTCCTCTCTATCCCTGATTCCAGAAGGATGACTTGGAGCAATTTTCTGTTCTTGTAAGATCTCACCTTTTTTTCTATATATCTCACTTTCTACCACTAAAAATCAAGTCCTGGGGGAAGGATTTGCACTTTGCATTCAGTTGGTAAAAAAGCCAGTTTTGTTCAGCAGATTTTTGTTTGGTGTGAATCCCTACATTGTACATACCTGTTTCAAGCACTGTTGAAAGAAAATGTTTCCCTTCTGGACAGGAGTATTTGTTAGGCGTTGCAGACAGTTTAATGCACTCTGGTATTCAGTACCTATTAAAAAGAAAAATAAGAGGGAAGAGGAAGGGGAAATATACAACAAACAAACCAAAATCCCCTTCTTGTTTTTTAAATCCCTATTTATGCTTTGCAGTTTAATATTATTTCTACAAGTAATGGACTCAGGCCCCTAAATCAAGCTGATTGTACAATATACATATTAAAATCTACATTTGGGTCAGAGAAGTCTGCATGCAGTTTGAAACACAGGACGGAGCACTGAAGCAGAATAATGATGGTTCCCCTGTAGGTCTTTTCCATTCCTAATGCCTCCAAGTCTGTGAACCATTGACTAAGTATTCATGTTTGGGCTGTTCATACAGCTGTTGCTGTTTCAAACCTTCCCTCTTTGCTACAGGGATCAACAGCGTTGTCCAATTCATTGATCTTAAAACACTTTTTATGCTTCAAGACTTGGCTTACGCTTAAGTTCAAATATTCCCCCCTGTGCTAACAGCGCAGCATCCCCAGCACTGCCATTCCTCTACAAGAACCCACTCCTTCAATGGGCCACCATCATGTGTTTTGATCGGTTTCGCTGAAGATTAAAACATCATGTTCTGTGATATAATTGCATTGGAAAACCCTGAGTGTTAGGAATAAATTTGTTTGAGATAACTGAATTGGTCCTTTCAGATGTGGAGACTTGATCTGAGTTTTGGATGCATTAGGTATATATAGTCACTTCCCTGTGAACTGTTTGGTACAAAAGTCTGGAAAAGAAACTTCAGAAATGAGCGTTACCTTCAAGAAAGTAGGAGACTTTTTTGCTTCATATTTATAGTAAGAGAGCCAAACAAATGCTAAAGAGAGCAACTTAAACTTGTACCTAAACCTGGACAAGCAGTTAAGTTCCCAGCACTCTTTATCCATGTCTGTTACAATGCTTACTGGAAATCTGCACTCACTGAACCAGAACTGTTTAAACATCTTCCTGCACACATCCTATTCCCTCATTTAACCCTAAAAGCAGACCTCACCTATCCTGCAAATAAACATAGGTCTCAGTTCTCTAAGGGAACCTTTACACCTAATATGATCATTTGCCACCTGGACATTTGGCTCAGGTTGGAATGTGCTTAGGTTTGCAACAAAAGCAGGATGGATATTTTCTGTGCAGCAAACACAAGTCGGGGAACAGAGCTGACAGCTCTGAAAATTGATAATTTGCCTTAATACACAAAACAAGACAGATTTTAACATGATACAGTGATGGACTAGGAGACACCATCTTAATCTTTTGGGTCCCATGGAGAGGTGGTAACTTCTGGTCATCCTCCCTAGACACAGACTTGCACATGGGGATCAGGAAGGGGTCCTGAAAGGCTGCTACATTTCCCGTCACATTGTGATGTGTGTTCAAATTCAGTTGTCCCAACCAGCCAACCAAACCTCCTAGGAACAGCAGCACAGGCACACAGCCCCCCTGAATCCCCAAAAGAGCCCTAGGGATGTACTTGTCCTGCCCTGCATGTCTCACACTGTGTCCTTCCAGAAGGATTAGTTGCTGTATTATTTTGATAAATGAGGCAGAGCAGGGTGATGGCATGGGCTTTTTCAAGTTGAGATGTGGCTAGAAAGGGAAAAGATAAACTTGGAGCTCTTACGGATTAACTTCTGGTTTCTAAGAATAACATAGATAACGCAGTCTCAATTAGATGGAGCTTAAAATCACATATAACGAATCTGAGATGGAAGAGATTGCTGTATCTGAAAGAGAAGTCGCCACTGTTCTTTAGATAAACTCTCAGATTTTCAGATGAGAAAAAATAAATATTGCAAAAAAAGGGTTTTCCTACTTAACCTTCCCAGACAAACCCAAAATTCCTACAATCAAAAAAAAACCAAAACAAAACAAAACAAAACAAGGCAGCCCAAACACAGGGATGGTTTCACCACAAATCCTTCTACTTCTTCTCCTATGTGTTGGGGTTTTTTTTAAACCTATGTTAAAAGGTTTCCTTTCTCCTTACATGTGGGACAGCTTTGGAATGGCTTCCTCTCTTTTTTAACAAAACTAAATGTTAAACCAAAAGTTTGCAAGTGGGGCAACCTTTGGTAACAGAAACAGGCAGAGATGTCTCACCCCAAACAATCTGCACAAAAACTATGTCTGCTTTTTATCTGTCATGGACATAGTTTATTTTTATAAATGCTAGAATTCACCCACAAAAATAAAGCAGGGCAGCATTTCATCATGACTCTGTTTCCTCAAAGGCATTTCCTACAAGGTGTTGGATTCACTTTCTATATGATAAGCAGCTATGGCTGTGCAATTACCAATGAGCAGGTACCAGTTCTGAAGGTCATGCTGACAGACTGCATGTCCCTTGCACAGCTGCTTCTGTTTAACATCCCTAATAAAGGGAGGGAGACATTTGATTTTCATCAAGGTTTTAAGAAACACCATATCTACAGAGGCCGGACATTTTCCTTCACACTTCATCAGGAAACTTTTCGAGATGGAAATGCAGGACTGAGAAGTTTATCACAGAGATGACCTGATTTTGGCAAGCCTTGGAGAGGTCACAGGCTTCCCACTGCCACTACAGGAAAAGTCTTTTATCCTCAGATACGGCAGAAGTCAGTTGTATACATCTTCTGGGCTATATTTTGAGTCAGCTGTAGTGTGCTCTTATTCTTTTCATGATTGTTACTACAAGTTTAAGATGAAACTGTAGATGTTTGTGAAGAGATGGCTCATTTCTTCCCTTTTTTTTTTTTTTTTTTTTTTTTTTTTTTTTTTTTTTTTTTAATTTAAGCTGCTTCTTTATAAAGGTCACCCAAGTCCAGAGTAAAAGAGGATTAATTACTAACAGCCATAATTTAGAGACAAATTACCCTCTTGATATTTTGGCTGTCCAGGATACACCATGTAAAAACCATCTATCTGACAGAATGACAGAGGTGACTTCAACCTACAGTTGTGTTGCACATTGCTGTACTTCATCTCCCCTGAAGAATGATGAGGAGATTAATATATTAATAAGAAAGGGCATAAAAATAATGCTATACTTCTATGCAACTTTTCTCATCCGAAGAAGCCAGGCTGTTTTTTTCTCTTAATCCAGCTGGTCAAAGAGTTATTCTACAGGGATGCACATTGATTTCAGTGGAGTTCACTGAACAACATTCACAGAATAAATGCCCCTCTGCATGAACACAGCCAACAGGAATTGAGGTGCTTTGGCTTCCAACACCCTTTTTCCCTGGGTCTCATTAAACAGTGCCTTATATTATTAACAATTCAATTAAAATTAATAAGAATAATCCATGTGGAAAATGACCTTTGGTAATCAGCTCTGTCAAGGCGTGATACACATTTTGCTCAGATCCTCACACTTATCAGGGCTGGACTTCAAAGTAAGAATTGCAGAAATGTGCCTCCCACCCAAGACTTTATCCTGTAAAGTAGGTAGGTACCTTGAAAGATCCGAATCTCAGCCTGGTTTGAACTTCTCTAGAGACCTGACAAACCTGAGGGCAGGTATGTGTCATGCAGCAGTGCCTTGGGGTTTTGTGATGGCTCTAATCTGAGCTGGCAAGTCTCTTTAGTCTCTGGCAATCCTAAAGAGGGTTTTTAAGGTCAGGGACACATCATGGAAGAGTGACTGTGAGGAAGCAGCTCATTTGTATCTATGCAACTTCTTCATTTCCAGAGCTGACATGTCTGAAGCCAGCTGTGCATGTCTCCATCTCCTAAGAGTCTCACAGATAATTTCTAAGCCTACTCCATCAATCTTACATCATAGCTACACATTTTCATCATGTGGCTTATAAATACGTATGGATTTCATACAGTAGACTTTTCTACTTACAAGCCTTTTTATAAAGACGGTGGTTTTTGTAGCACAGTTATCAGATAATATCTCTCTTTAGGGGTCAGTCATAAATATACTCATTCCACTTTACTGTTCATAGTAGCTTCTGCTTGATTTCTGGCAAGCTCAGACTCTGGGACAATCTCAGATGCTCGCTGTACTATTGCTTCACTCTACTGTGACCCCACCTACAGTGCTGCATCCAGATCTGGGCCCCTCAATGTAAGAAGGTCATGGACCTGTTTGAGCCAGTCCAGAGATGGCCAGGAGGAAGCTCAGAGGGCTGGAGGACTTCTGCTATGGAGACAGGATGAGAGAGCTGTGGTTGTTCAGCCTAGAGAAGAGAAGGCTTCCGGAGACCTTAGAGCACCTTCCAGTGCTTAAAAGGGCCTCAAAAGGACTGGAGAGGGACTTTGGCAAGGACATGTAGTGACAGGACAAGGGTTAATGACTTAAACTGACAGAGAGCAGCTTTAGGCAAAATACTACAAAATAATTCCTCACTGTGAAAATGGTGAGGCACTGGCACAACTTGCCCAGAGAAGCTGTGGATGCCCCATCACAACTGGGAGGTGTTCAAGGCCAGGTTGGATGGGTCCCTGAGCAACCTGGTCTAGTGGAAGGTGTCCCTGCCCGTGGCAGAGGGGTTGGAAGTAGATGATCTTTAAGGTCCCTTCCAATGCAAACAATTCTATGACTTTATGATTCTATTGCCAAGTTGCAATCTTTTAAGAAAGAACTAAAATAGCTGTTGAAGGAGTTCATACAAGTTTTTTATGAAAAGGAAAAATAAGAGGAAAAATTTGTCAGAGAGTACACAAAACACATGGCTAGACATTAATCAATGTGGTGTCTTCTTTAACACTTTCCATGCTTTCATTTGGGAATAATATACAATTCTGCTTGCTACTGCAAGATGGTTAATTAGCAGTCATAGATTTATAAATAGGATTTTACTGAGTAGCAGATAAGCTGGTATTATTAGTGTTCATTTCACTCTATTTCTAGTCCCTTTTGAGATGAAGGCAGGTTTTATTAATACAGACCTTTCGCAAAACACATCTATTCAATGCAAATTTCTATTAAACACCAAGGTGTGAGGGGCAGATGGGTTTAATTTACTTTCCTTTCAGTCTTGGTGCCACTTTTTGAAATAATAATTAGGTTTCTTAAGCAAATGAGATGATCAAGTGGATAGAGCCCTATGGTGGGAATCAAGGGAAGTGGTGTGCTCTTACCTGACACACTGGAAGAATTTGGCCTGGTAGCTTTATTGCTCATCAGTTTTTCTCCTCTGAGAAGCAAACTTGCTTCTGTCAGTCAGTTTGTCAGATATATTGTGCTGCTGAACAGATTTGGAAGTTGAATTTTGATTTTTAGTTTCTTCCAGTGATTCCTAAGGCCTTGGTGAACAGGTGGCAGAAGAAGATGCTATTATTCAGAAACTGTTCTAATCAGTTCTAGAGATTTGCATAAAGCAACAGGGATTTTTAAAACACCCCTCAGGCTCAAGAGCATGTGCTTATCACTTGCCAGAGATCTGAAGGGAGCAATTTCTGCCTACACAGCAATGTGCAATTTGCTGGATGTATCATTGCTATATGAATTTTAGCACTGGCTGGGGTAAAAGAGACAGCTGAATTAATGAACAAATGAGATTGGGAAAAATGGAAAGGTTTGAAAAGCACTGTTCCAAAAACTGGAACCCAGCTCCATCAGTCCAGTTTTCCATTACATAGTTTAACAACCACCTTTTACCATTGAGTAGGATAAAATGGGAAGTGTAAAGAAGGCATTCATTAATCCATCCCTTGGCTGACTCCACAGCAGCAGCAAAAACTTCTCTGCTCCTCCAACTGACCTTTGCCCACAACCAAAGTAGAACTTGAAATTTGTTTACTTTTTAAAAAAGCAAGATTTTTTACAATGGTTGGCCATGGAATTTTTGACTTAATTAAAGTATACCCATTTTTTGAGGAAATGCAGAAGTTAATGTCTTAAAGAGCTGTTTTCACAGTTAGGGAAAATCCATACTTATTTGAGCTTTAAACTAGCATTTGTGTATAATCAGACACAACTGCTTTCTCAACATAAATCCTTAACTCTTCCATTTTCCACCTAGCATTAACAAAAGCAGCAGACATGCCTGTTGCTGTGGATATTTTGAGCCACAGACCATTCTCAGTTCTTCTACCTGCCTTAACTCACAAGTTACAGCAGCTAAAGGGTTTTTCCCATGAAATATTTTCTGAACATACATATGTTTTATTGAGTAAGCCAGATGGAAATCATTTGCACAGCTATGCTTTCTCATCCTGTGGGTCCAATGGCCAAGTTCATCACCATTATTTCATCAGTTCTCTTTCTGTGTGTCTTATTTTCAATGCCATACAAAACCCTCACATCTTTTTGTCTCTTCCCCATATCCTGTAAGTTCTCTCTTAGTTTATGGTGGTCTTCCCCACTCTGCTTACAGCAGATTTAATTTCTAGTGACATAGTGCAATTTGTGTTTTGAGACTTCAGCTCATCATTTGTTCCAAGTAGTCCAAACAGCCTTTGCTCCTGTTGTCTATGTTTAAATGCTGATGTGGATGGCACCAGTGATAGAGTACAGCAAAGCTCAGAAATTAAATCTACATACAATGGGCACATTTAGATTGCTCATCTTTCCTTTTTATCTGTGCTGCTTGAGACCTGTGTTAGATCTTCTTAAGTTTTAAATAATAGGTTTCTTTCATGTAATTCACATCACATTTTCACATCTTTGTATTACTGGATGTCAGTGTCTCCCAGCAAAACTAGAACGATGTGGAGAAATCTGTTTGGTGCTCTATTACCAGAAAAGCTTTTAATGATTATGTTACCAATACAGTTACAAAACCCACATTATAGTAAAAAGTTATTTCTCAAAATAAGCCGTCAAACATCTGTATACCATTGAAATATCAGCCTAGTGGCATATTTTTGAAGGTGTGATAACTTGACGAGTTAGTCAAGAAAACACAGGCACAGGTAGAATCTTTTATTAGAAGTGATATACATGGAAAAATGGAGAAGCCTTCTTCAAATCTGAAACAGAAGCAGCAGACTTTGCATCCAAGTGTAGGTTTAAAGAAATTTCTAAGAATTTATAACAGAGTGTGTATATTTTTGCGGGGTAAATAGCACAGAGCAATGGCTATCTGAATCCTTTTGTCTCTGTGTGCACGTGTATGTGAAAGAGAACTTTCAATATTCACACCAGAATGGCAATTTTGATTCTGAAGTAGCTTTATTGCTCCCTGGTTCCAGAGACTCTCCTTTCATCGACTGGAAGGCAGAAACAGTCAAATAGCACCAGGTGCTGGTTAAGCTACCTTTGGGGACACGCATAATAAAAGTCACGAGCTTCTAACAAAAAGGAAATGTCATGCCTTTTCACATTTATCTTTGCATCAGCTTCAGCATAGAAGAAAACATAAAGGAAAAGGAAAAGATAAAATAGAAGAATGAGAAGACAGCACAGTTATTGTGGATCAGCAGACAGATCCAAGCAGAACTGCCTTTGAAATAGCCTTAGTTAAGGAATGCCTTCAGGAACCTTCAGATGCAGAACAGTTTGTCAGCAGCACCTTTACCTTTCCATGGCTAGAATCCCAAACATAAATGAGTTTTACTGTAGCTTCTGTATAAACTGAACTGTGACAGGGAGCAATGAGCTTTTGTTTTTCTTAAAGCATCTCCAAATATGTGTTGTTTTCCCATGGGCGTGTGTTGGGTTAGCTTATGCCCGAAGACATAGGGATAGACAGTAGCTCCTTTCAGCCAAGAACAACTCATCCTTTCTGGACAAAGTCTGTGTGCAGGTAACTCCTGATAGCTTGAGATATATTTGGAAATATTCTCTGTTTATGATTATGTCTGTAGAAAATTTTAAACATTGCCAATTAGGCAATTGTTAGGCATTGTTTGTTTGATTATAGAAATAAAAATACTGAAATCTACTGTCTTTGCCATAAGTCCTTGGTTCTCTGCAACTATGAAAAAAATCAACTCCAGAATAACAAAAAATACCCTGATGTGCTCTGTGTTAGGGCCTCTCACTTGATGACTTCTGCGTTTCAGTTTAAGATAGGAAAGGTGAATTTTGGTTCTTTCCTGTAAGGACTAAGGTATGCAAAATGTGGCTTTTATGCATTCTTAATCACACATAACTTAGGAGTCCAAGAAATCTAGTGAAATTTGGAAAATTGGGTCCCAAATAGTTTGGGAAAAATCCAGTCTATACACTAAAAGCCATCCAATTTTTGCTTTTTGTGTGGAATTAGAAGTGGAAGAAAGTAGATGGCTTGAAGATAAGCAGAGGAAGTTCTAATCAAGCTATCATATAGAATCCCTTCCCACCTGGACAGGGCACAGGAAGCTTGAGAGTCTCCTATGTGTTTTCCTACATGAATTTCTTTAGGTCTTCCAGGGCAACTAAGAGGAAACATTTGAGTGTCAGTCCTTCAGGCCATCTTCCAATGATGTGAGATGATAACACTGATCTTTTCTAAAATAACTTAGGAATTGGGACCTTTCCCCAGGAAGTGGGAAGCCTTGATTCTCGGCTCCACTCAGTTTAGGTGGCATTAGTGACTTTCCTGTGTTTTGAGAATTTAAAGGGGCTCTTTATCTCAGCAGGGTTGTGCAACAGACAGGCTTCTCTCTCTGATAATACGCTTTTTAATGTTAAAAATTAGGGAATCAGCAGGTTAAGTAGAGACACATTTAGTGAGCACAGAAGCCTCCAGAACTGTATAGCTCTTAGAACTGATCAAGTTTACTGACACATCCAGGACCTCAGGAATCTCCCCAGAATCATTTGCATTTATTTTACTGTCTCCTTTGGAATTCACATTTTATGACTCCACGGCAACAGATTATATATAGAATCAAAAAGCCATACATTTTGAAAAGATTTTTCTACTTCTAGACTTTTCAAGTGTTTTTTGTTTGTTTATTTAATGTTTGTTCTTGTGCTGGGGTTTTTGTTTTGGTGTTTGGTTTTTTTTTTTTTTTTGGTAAATGAAAAGCATCACTTGAAAAACTATCCAAGAGAAAAAAGAGCCTCTTTTCTGTGCATATAAGTGCTGCTCAATCAAAATTTAAGAGAGCGTGGGGAATACATGCTTCATGTGAGTGCATACACAGATAGCCAAAAGGTAAAATAGGACAAAACTGAAGCCAGAGAGGCTCATAAAGGGTGGTGGAACTGCTGTAATATCTGCAGAAGTGCCTCAAGCACTGTTTAGTCAGAACTTCTCCACTTGTAGGCATTTGGCTGACACACATGTAGACTGATGAAAGGCAGCTGAGTCTGCACGCTGCTTGCAGATCAGGGTCTTTAGTTCTAAAGGAATCATAAGAAAGAAAATAGCTATATAAACTATTGAATAGCATAGAGAAGGTCAAGCCTGCCAAAGAGGTCAGGCAGGTAATCATCAAAATTAGAGATAAAAGAGACCATGATGTTAAGTAGTCTGCTCACCAGCCTACTGAGGAGTGTTCAGTGCAGTGTAACAGAAGTTCATCTGACAGTGGGCATTGTTAGACCTCCAAAACTCTGGATCAGCTGGCCAGACTAATTGATCAAGAATTTAAAGTTAGTCTTGTTATAGCAGGGATTCTAAGCTGTAGTGAATAACCACTTCAGAGATGGACAAAACCAATAAGGGCTGTTTGTCACCCAAAACATAAGGATTCTCTTCTCCCATTAGCATTTTACCATTATTAAAACCATTACATTTAAAAGAAAAGAAAAAAGAAAAAAGGAAAAAAAAAAAAAAAAAAAAAAAGCAGGGAATATTTCATCACAGGCATGCAAAGCAACCTGTTACATGGCAGTTTGGGGGCAAATAGACTGAGGGAAATAATTACCAATGATTTGGAGTACATAGTGCATACTATTTCAACAGTCAGAGAAAAATAAGGTGTCTCAGCCATCTTGTTTCCTTGACTAGCTTTGGTTACTATGCATTATCAGAAAGAGTTTTCTCCCCTGTACCATTGGGTGTAATAAACTGTTTTGTGGGAGCACTGCATGGCTGCAATTAGCCGGTGATGGGAAAAGGATAAGCATATGCGGTGGACTAGTAGTGTGTTCTGTTCTGGCAAAACCAGCAGCACATTTTCACATGGGTTCAGGTGCCTTATTTCCAAGAACTCAATCATATTATAATACTGCTCTCATAATTTTAAAAGAGTTGTTTTTCTTGAATATTAATTAATTCCTTTAACTATCAATTCCTTTACTATCCCTCTGAAAAACATACAGAGGCTGGGAGAAATGAGAGATAGAGAGACCATTCAGTGAATGACACCAGGTATTCTTTTCTCTGTATTTAGCTTTACTGCTTATAGCCACTTTTGTCTGGACTACTGAAATTTTTAAATAATTGTGATGTGCCTGCAATGTGTTTTGAATTATCATTACCTTCTCTTTATCCAGAAAATCATCATTTGGGTCCAATATTTTTATAGTCACATGAGAAATTTCATCTTTTCAACAGAGCAGGGAACTGAACAAAAGTCAAAGTAAAGTTCCTTACAGGACAGAAGTCAATAAAGCCATGATTGAGGTATTTAAATTGCAGCTGTAGAGATATTAATGAATGCTTTAGGGAAAAAAATGACAGTAACATCAATGGTGTCTCAAACTTTCTGAATTTTTGCTATTGCATTGCAAGATGTTTTGTTGTCTGCTGAAATACATAAATTATTTTGGAGGGAAAAGGATTGTTCCCATGTTTTGGGACTTGAAATGTCAGTCAATAACCTGAAAATTTCTCTCGATCCTGTTTCTTTTCTTCTTGTGGGTAGCTGTTAGTGTTTAGTTGTTCTAAGACTGAAACAAATGTAAAGCAAATCACAACTTTTGGTCGAACACTATTTTTTCCTGGCTCAATATTGTCATATTCCTGTATTACCTTCTTGGGCAATACCATAAAATGCTAATCTTTGCCAGGAGAGAAGAGCATCCCCTACAGATGCATAGCCTCAAACTCAGATACATTTGCAGCAGCAAAAACTCAGAAAGTTTTCAGGAAAGACAGAGCTGAAGTGCAAGTTTATAAGGTGAAATCTTGGAATAGAGCAGTGAGGGATGCACACCTTCCTAGCAGCTTTCGCAATAAGTCTGTGATCTCCACTTGGAAGTCCGTGGAAACACAGCACTTGTCCTGCCTGCAGACTGCATCCAAGGAACACTCTCAGCCCCGCCCTGCCTACTGAACACTGTGAACTGCTCTCCTCCACAGTAATTACAGCTACTTGAGCACAAACAGCTTCTCTGCTCTTACAGCTTGCATTGCATTGCACCTCATGGCTAAACACAAGATCAAAGTCCTGCAGTTTTGCATGCCTCGCATGCACACAAGGAGACAGTGTCCATGTCTTGAAAATCCTGCAGAATAAATGGACAAAACTGTTAGAAATTGCTGGAAGATGCAGGATAAGTCTAGTTTTTAATGAGCTGTGCCAGGCACAAGGTATATGCAATCTTCAAATGCATTTGGGAGCATGATGTGGATGCCAAATGAGAGTCTGGCACATAAGGATCAGATCAGACAGGTCTGAAGAGTACTTCCCCAAGTTACAGAGTGGGGACATACTCTCAGAGTAAGCCAGAAAGGATTAACTATCACCCTGGGCGCAGACATCCTGCCATAGAGGTGCCACAGGCTGCATGTGGCAGCACAGCCCTGAGCACAAATGTTAGCAGGGGAGCAGCCCCTTGAGCACAGCACCATGTCTCAGCATCGTCCTGGAGCAGTCATCCTGCTTCCCCTCCTGCAGGAGCCTCACACTTTCCACTCTTTTCACTCCAGATCCCCAGGGCTAGCTCACAAACGGTGTGATGGAAAATAACGTTTCTTCTTAATCAGATCCCTTTAAGAAGTCTTTTAGCACAAATTGCCTTGATCTCTTTCTCAGCTGAAGAAAGAAAGTGATCTTCTGAACCATGACTCTTAGAGGTTGCAGGGAGGGCTGTTCGCTTTCTTTGAAATTGTGCACTGCAAAAAAAGTCCTCCAAAATAAGGGAGCTTGGCTAGAATATAAGAATTAGCAGTGAAAAAACAGTTCCCATACAACTTCAAGGATGCAAGCCTCCAACCCTCGTGGGGATAAAGACTGGAACTGGGAGGAGATTGCCCCAGTAAGTCTAAGAGACTGAGCAAGTTAATTAGTTTCATGCAGTGCAGAAATTCAAAGTCAACAGTAATCTTAACAGTAATTGAAACAGATACAATCTTTTTATTCAGGCACTGTTCTTGTCACCCCAGCTTTCCTCCCCAGAACACTTATGCATAGACAGGTAGGGTCTCTCACTGCAGTATACCTTTATTACCCCTTTGCCAGACTCCTGGGACCTGCAGCTGTTATGTTTTCTTTGTGCTGTACTTACTCAGGCAGACTGTGTTTTTTCCCAAGAGAAGCATAAAATATCCATGCATCTGAGTTCTCCTTTCTGAAACTTTTACCTCCAGCTGCCTGTGTGTTTAATCTCCAATTCCATTGCTACTGTACAGCACCTTTTTCTAGGAACTTGGGAGGGAAGTGTCAAGTCTGCACATATGATGGGGCAATTAAGGATTTGTATTATGGAGCAACCCAAACTGTCATTGCCAAAAGCATCTCAGTGAGATTGCCTTGCCTTCAGGCAGATTCTAGACATTAAGCTCAGGGTTCATGACACTTTCACTTATGCACAAGTAAGAATCACCAAGGCTCCCTATAGCCAACGAAGAGAAATGAGACATTCCAACTCAAACTGGAGACAGTAAAAGTGGTCTCTGGAAGATAAAGGTTGTATTTCCCCTGACTGTAGGGAGACACTCTAGTGACTATGATGCAAAATGTCACATTATCCTTCTGTTTCCCCAGGCAAGTCCTGGATTTCTCTTAACAACTGCAACATTCACTCCTTTCAAAAGGTGCTTATTTGTGATTATCTAGTTAACAGGTGGAAATACACATTTTTTTTCCTTAACAGCATATTTTGCTGCATCATGTACTGTTTTACACATATGTGTTAGAACCCATCCCCAGGGGCCAGGACAGCTGCAGAGTGTATCACTGTGTATGCTGCTTTGGCTGTAGGATGAATTAGTTTTGCTGTCTGGTAGGTGGGCTCTAACATCATGTGATTTTGGTCGGTTTCTAGCACTCTATAATTTTGTCTCCTCTGGCATTGCTTTAAAGTTAATTTTAGAAAATTACTGCCAACCACCCTGCAAGACATTTCTGTAAATTTTATTTGCTAGGGCAGGTGAAAAAGCCTTGCAGTGGTCCATGTATAATAACTCTTTCCTGCTGGAGTAGCAGGAGCAGGAACAAGTTCTTTGCCTTGACCAAGCCTGTCAGAAAGGGTTCTGCAAGGCTAGTGTAAACCATTTTGTTAGAACTAAGCTTAGAGAAAGCGATTTCTATAAAGCCTACAGTTTGGTGATCAAATACAGGAAAGTGGACCTTTTAGGAGATTTGCATGTAATCATTTGCAGAGAACTTTATACTTTATATTGGGTGTTTGGATCAGATAGAGCATTAGTGTCAGACTGAGAGAGGCCATTTCACGGGCAGCTCATCAGACTGCCTACTGATTACATTATTCTTTTACAAGTTGGGTTTGAGTAAAGCTGCAGAAGTTTTTGTAATGCTGAGCCATAATTAGGGGGTCGCATTTTCCTTAAAACTTTAGATTATGTGAATTACTTGCATAAATATTTCACAAGGCATAATATAAATATTCTGTGGTGATTAGGTTTGTTTATACTGTCTCTATCAGAAGAAAGTCTTTCTTTCTTGATCCTTACTTCTCTGATTTTGAAAAAGATACAATAATTCTCCCACATATTTGGAAATTGCATTACCTGTTTGCGCTT
This sequence comes from Hirundo rustica, assembly GCF_015227805.2. NCBI lineage: Eukaryota > Metazoa > Chordata > Aves > Passeriformes > Hirundinidae > Hirundo > Hirundo rustica. The sequence goes on along the minus strand of NC_053451.1, from coordinate 32,105,626 downwards.
TTAAATAGCAGCATGACTTGAGCCTTGGAGATGGATGTTGTAGAAAATCGTGTAGCTAACTTACACAATCTGTTTCTACTGTTGTGCCTACAAATGAGCAAGCTGAGTATCCGGCTCGGGCAATTGCCCATGTAATTTTCTGAAAAGCTGCCGTATCATTTTCTTCTGTTGGCAAAAAAATTCTAAGTGCGCTTGTGCTGCTCCAGAGCACCCCAAGCCCTGGAGGAACGCCACTTCGGAAGGGAACAATTTTCTCCCCGCTCCTCTCCATCTTGCTCAATCAATAATTGTTTTCTGCTGTTTTGGGTCAGGTTGGTAACCTCAGGAGCTAGGGCAAAGGAGATCTCAGGTCTGCCTCATTTCTTGTCCCTTTCTACCTTCTTCATTTGGGGAATAATTGCATAAGACCCAAATACTCGCTCCAGATCTGTGTTGGGACAGAGGCAGGTAACATTAATCTGTGATGCTTTTTTGTATCCCAGCATTTCATTCCTCACAGAGCTGCTGCCAGTCTAGAGGTTTTCCACCCAGAAGAGGGTTTACCCAAGGTCTGCTCTGTACAAGCAAGATTGTTTCCAAGCCCTGATGACAGTGACTTTTTGACTTGCTCAATAGAAAATGCACTATCCTGCTAAATGGCTAAAGAAAATCATTGCCTATCTTTACAGCATAGTGGAGGGGGAAAACACAATTTGGAAGAGTAGCACAAATCACCCACAAGGCAGGTGAAGTGCGTGTAACATATGTTCTTCATACTCCACTTCAGCCCAGGTGAATTTATTCATTCCTTCTTAACCTCACATGGCCCTTTTTCCCCCAGTATGCCAGTCTTCATACAGGGCATGTGATTATTTCTCATTTTCTAGGCACAACTACTCATTTCCTAATTTTAGTGACATGGCAACTGGCCAGGTTTTTCTTGTTAAGATGATATTCATTTGTCCCTTTTGTTTCATTCATTTTCCCCTCTGGCTTTAACGCTATAAATCAAATACACAAAATTAAATTAAGTAAAATAAACATAAGTGCAGGTGGAAATTCAGGAAATATAAATAACTAAGAGTAGTTTTCCAAGACTGCTTTTTTAATCAATTCTAAACACAAGATATATATTGCCTGTTGAACTAAGAATGTTGTGACCACCTATTGTTAAAGAGCAGCAATAAATCTGCACAACAATTCCTTACTCCTGTGATTCACTGACACATTTTGCCAGACAGCTAGTTCACCTCACTCTTTTTCCAGAGGTGTATTATTGGAAAGGCTTGATATGCTGCCATGAGAAAGACATGAATGCTGTTTGTCCCTTAGAAAAATTCCTTTTTACTCCATCTCTGAAGGAGTGAGGCTCCTGTATGCTAAACCAGTCTTCTAGCATGAAGATAATCAGTGCTCATGTTCATATACATTCCCATCCACTTTGAAGGATCTCTGCTGCCCTGAAATACCAGTGGAGCAAATCACTGCCTTTTGTATTCTGTAGGGAACCAAACACTGCTGTGCAGGCAGGGCCTTGTCCTTTCCACTTCGTCCTACATGTCAGCAATCCAGGGACGTCCTGGTGCCCACCCTGCTTGCTACTTTGCAAGGACAGCTCTCACACAGGATCTCAGCTCTGCAGGACTGCTTCATGCTTGTGGGGTTTTAATCAATCAGATATGCTATGAGATGAAACTGCCTGAGTTTTACATTTAATTATTAATTTATTTCCTTTCTCATACAGAGGTGCCTAAGGGTTATTTTGGCAGGTCATGGTTTTCTCCAGCAAAAGACTAGCTATAAATTAATATTGATCAATAAGATTTCACATCAATGTCAGTACAGATCACTCAAAACTCCTGTGTGAAGTGAGGGGAAGACATAAAAAGAACTTAATCTGTTTACACTCTCTTTTCTTTTGACAGGATAATAAACTCAGCCAGCACACTACAGAATACACTCTGCTATCATTTACACAGCCTTCCTGTGAACCCACAAAGCAAAGCCTCGTTTTAAAGGCCAGAGATGTACTGTGATTTTTTTGTTTGTAGTGGTCCTTAACATCATTGGTGCACCAGTTCTAACCATGGTTAGATCCTTTCCTATTTCAAGGTGGTACAAAGGCAAAGTGATAGGACTTAATGCAAATGTTCTTATGTGAGAACTGCAGGTGTCGTACTGAGGTAATCACAATCACAGTACTTCTGCCCATGCCTGCTGTTCCTTTATGCTAATTTAAATTATTTTGATTGTGACAAAAAGCCTTTTAGACCATTTCAGTGGCTAGAGATACAACATGCAGGTACAGGAAATGACAGAATTTTGAATCAAATTATTACACATCTCTGTGCCTCAGTTTCCTCTCCTGTCGGAAGTCTGTTCCCCAGAATGGCTTGGGCTGTAAGGGACCTTTGAGAACCTCCAGTTCCACACCCCCTGCCCTGGGCAGGGACGCCTTCCACTAGAACAAGTTGCTCAAAATTCTCTCCAGCCTGGCCTTGGACACATCCAGGGATGGGGCACCCACAGCTTCTCTGAGCTACCTGTGCCAGTGCCTCACCACCCTCACAGGGAAAAATTCCTTCCTAGTATCTAATCTAAATCTCTCCTCTTTTAGTTTAAGACTCTTCCTTCTTGTCCTATCACTATATGACTGTGGAAAAAGTTGTTCTCTCTCTTTTTCACAAGTTTCCTTTAAGTATTGGAAGGCAGCTGGAAGATCTCCGCAGAGTCTTCTTTTCTTCCTGCTTAACAACTCGCTCAGCCTGTCTTCATAGCAGAAATGTTCCAGCACTGTGACCATTGTATCAGCCAATCTGATAACAGATCCCAACAGATCTGATAATGGTATTTCAAAGTTTACATACTCACTCCTTGTAAAGCCCTTAAAGTTTCTTGGATGAAGCTTGATAGAAGTTACCAGGTGAAAAAAGCCGATACTACTTACTTATTGATCACAGATGATACCATTCTGGGTATATTGAACACTGTTAAATCCTGTTGCCTTGTCATTTTAGCTCTGTGAGAAGTCAGCCTTTGTATATATCCACTCTTTTTCACCTCTTTTGGGAAAAATTATAAACATATGAGTATAATCCACTGAATATAGCCCATGAAACAATTTACTGACTTTCTTTAGAAGTATCTCTGTGAATGTTCTGTATTTCTGGCAGCTCTTCTATTCACACTAGCATGAATACACCCGTTTTAAATCAGCTGTTGATCTCTGAACGCCAAATCCTGTGAGAGATAAAGTAATTCTTAAATATTACAGCCAAATGTGCAGCATAAAATGAAGGCATATTTAATGTTCGTCTTACTTTTCCCTAACTATTTAGGGTTTGCTCTGTTTATCTCTTCTCTAAATTTAAAGCAGTTGCCTGAATATTGCAAAGTTCCACGCTTAAGCTGAGAAACAGATTATTTGTACTAACTTATTTCCAAAGTTTGTGTTTCCTAAGTACTTTCATAAATCTACCAGATGCTGTAAAATATCTTCCACTGGTTTTTTTTTTTTTTTTTGGTTTGGTGGTGGTTGTTGTTTTTTTGTTTGTTTGTTTTGGGGTGGGGTTTTTTTGTTTGTTTTGTTTGGTTGGTTGGTTTTTTTGCTTTTTTTGCCTTTTTTTTAGTTTTAGTTTTAATCTGAAATACTGGCACATAGATAAAATTGAAGGTTCTGTTCTGTTTTCCTCTGAATATGTGCTAGTATCACATCATTCATACAGAGACATTCAATGACTATTATTCTTTCCTCAAGTCCAAAGAACATAATTTTGACTGTTCACTGCATGGGGATATATAAGATTGTTACAAATTGATGTCAAGGGGCCCATACTTGGAATCCGTTTTGTTTTTCTTTGAGTTAAGTTCCAAATTGCAAGAGTGTGCATAATGAATGTGTTATCTAGTCCTTCTGTTTTGTATTTTTGAAGGAGAAACAGCACATTCTGCAAAGTAACTTGTCCTACTTGCTCAGGTTCCATGGCAACCCAGTATTGCCGCAAATTCATTTTGCTCTAATCAATTAGAAATTTTGCTCTGGCAGCTGGAATGAAAGTTTATGGTCCAAATCCTGCTTGTTTTACTTGGACCTGCAGATGCAATAAATTCAATGAGATGCTCGTCTGAGAAGGAAACAAACTTGTAGCTTTCGTCTCTCTCTCTCAGTCTCTCAGTTTAATTTTTGTGAAAAGGTCAGATTTACTTCTTGGTTTTCTGTCCAAGAAGGAAAAAAAGGAGGCGATTCTCTTAAAGGATCCACAACTTAACACATGCTTGCCTTACAGCCTTGTTAACTTGTTAAAAAGCAAGGTTTGCTTCCCGTGCATTTTAATCGGATGTTATCAGCAGAGCTGCCTAGTGCATGCCTTCCATCCAGCAGCTGGCAAAATCTCCTGTTGAATCCACCCTGTCCTTCATGCCCAAAAGGCAATTTTCCAGGGCGTACGGTGTTATGTGCCAGTGCCCTTCATAGCAGCACAGCCCTGAGTGGTTAGTATGCACAATTCCTAGGGAATCTTTCCTTATAAAGGTCAGCTCATGCACTGCTGGAAGTGCACGTAACGACCTTGAAAGCCCACGGGATCTTCTCGTGTGTGCTCTGCAATGGTGTAGGTGATTAAAACCCAGAGCTGCCATTAAAAAGGTTTTGTTTGTGTTTTTATTTTTTTCTTTTATCCTTTCCAAAACTGCAGTTGTGAGAGATGGGGAAAGCTCCTGCCAAAAAACCCCAAACAACTTGCAACCACGTGGAAATGGCAGAAACTTTCTGATGTGGACTGACAAAAGCATTGACATTTTGCTTTTAGGGTTACAGTTCCAAATTCAGCTCATTCTGCTCCTGCTCTTTATGTCCAGACTGGATAATTCATGTATAGTAATGCCAAGAGTGCTGTCTAAACAAAACACAGGGAGAGCTTTGGGGCTCTACTGTAATTGTCCATACTTTTTTTTTTTTTTTTTGGTCAGGTAGCCATACCATTAACCTTCCTTTTACACATTTCACTGGTGTTTGTGTAAATGAATCAAAGGCTTTAAATATTTTTTTTAATCTAGATTTTCTTTCTCAATGGCTGGAAAAATGTGTCCTCTCTGTATGGGTCTATAGGAAGACATTGATTTAACACTTCTTTCATTTCAGTCATCATCACACTAAAATTCAGCCTCTGACTACACAGGATTAGAAATACATGTCACCCTGTTTTGTAAGGAAAGCATAGCAAATCGAAGTCCTGGTTTAAACTTTATTGCATGTCAGGGCTCATCAAATCTCTTGCCACAAAGAGGACGATGCAGAGAATTTGCTTCTTCAAAAACAGATCAGAATTAGAGCTGAATCCCAGTTTCTATGTCAAGGACTGTGACAAGGAAAGCAGTGCTCATCTGCTTGCACGCACTCCTTTTTCTTCCTGTCTGTTTCCAGGTCCCACCAGTAGTTAGCACAATGGAAGGTTACAGCCTTGGCACCATAAAAAGGGTCAGGGAGTGTGAAGTGAGCTGCAGATTCCTTAAAAGCTGCATTCCTGAAGGAGGAACTTCTCTGTCTGGAGAGTTGTCAAAAAGAAGGCGATCCAGACAACTACACTGCTGGTCATCACAAAACACACAGGGCTCAATTTTGGCTCTCGTTCTGCATGCTGCATAGACTGCAGCTCACACTTAGGCTCTCAACCAATGTTGGCTTTTCTCTTTTGGGTGACAAGTGTCTCTAAGCACAGGTACAGTCCTGTATTCTCCTTGGATCCCAGGGTTAGCCTCTGATGCCACAATTTCTTCTCTAATTATAATTTGCCGTTTATAAGAGTGGCAAATGCCAAGGAGGTGACATCCAAGGGCTTATGATGAGAAAAACTAATGACCAAGGTGGAAAGAAATATAGCAGAACCAGCTTTGGGGGATTTAAATGTTAAACCTACTTTATTGTTTTGGATTTGTACCCTTTTTTAAAGTGTTCATGTTGTGTTTACTAAGAAATATTGTACAGCTATGTTGTGAGCTATGCTATGTTCAAAATATGGGGTTTTAGAAACAGATTATTTTTAAAATTTGCTGGTTTTCTTGTGCTGACTGTTCTTTTATTTTGATGGATTTTGCATAATAACATTTCAGTATTTGGGAAAATGTGGGAGATTAATCATTATGACTTTCAGATCTAAGGTAGCAAGGGGAAAAGCTCATGTTTAAATGCATTGTCCTGTATTATATGTCTGTGTTCATATTCCCCGTTTTTATTGATGTACTGCACATATCTGACCTCTACATTTGCCTGATTTTTTTTTTTTTTTGCCAGTCTGGCACTTCTGATTTTCCACTTTTGTTTGAAAATATGATTGGAAAAAAACTCTGATATCCACTAATGGTTTACAGTATGCTTTTCCAATTGGGTCTACTTAACCTACACGTACCTGATTCAATTTCCTTGCAGCCAGTAGAAGCTCTTCCTCAATCAGGCACAGCTCTATGTAAAATATAATCTTGGAACCCGATTTGTTGTGGTTTTCATCATTCAATCAGCGAAATGATGCTGGTGTGAGCTGTGCTTCTGCCCTGTTATCAGTGTGGTGGTTTGCAGAGTTGCTTCTACCCCACACAGTGGTGTCTGCACCTTTCCTCCACCTCTTGCCTGCATGGTGGAGGTCTTGTGCTGTTTGCTTTATAAACTAGAGGGGAGGGAATTGTTAAACCAATCCCCAAAAGGACTTCACACTTTTCACATGGAATCTGAAATAATTCACCTTACAATACGTCGGGCAAAGCTTTCCCGTCAGTAAGACGGAGCGCGGCCGCGTCAGTGAGTACGACTCATTGACAGTGAGCGCCCACGTCGTGGGAACAAAGCGCACCTCGCACCACGGGCTCTCTCCAATGTCAAAATCTTAAAAAAAAACCTAACCAAACCGAAAAAAAACCCAACAGAAAACTGACGGATGCGAGTTTTAAAGGATGTATTAGAGGATAGGAGTTTTGAAGGACAGTAACAGCCCGAGGGGCAGCAGGTAATGGGGTCAGATACGTGCAGTCGGCCGCCCCTCAGGCAGGGCTGCCCCGCTGGGGCAGGCGGCGCGGTGGGGGGGCGGCCTTCCCTCCTGCCCCAGCTCGACTTTTATTGTCTCTCTGTCCGTGTTTTGCCGTGGGGTTTTTTGTTCATTTTTTTTCTTTCTGTGTTTTTTCCCCCCCCTCCCTTCTCTGTGTGTGTGTGTGTCTGTGGCCCGCAGGTCCCCCCCTGCCCTGTTCGTCCGCCTCCTCCACCCCCCGCTCGCAGTCCCCCTCCCCTCTCCCCTCGCCGCCGGCCAATGAGGGCCCGGGGCGGTCGCTGGGCGACGGCGCGGCCCGGGCGGCCGCGGGCTCGGACTCTGAGGAAGAGTTTGTCCCCCAGTCATTCTTAGTTCAAAGTGACTCTGGAAACCTCTGTGTCGCCGCCAACGGTGAGTGACTTTCTCGCTCTCTCTTTCTTTCTCTCTCCGTGCCTACTTTTTCATGCCCGTCTTGACAGCTGTGCGCGGGGATGTAGGTTGGTTGGGGGAGCGGGTGTGCTTTTTGGGTTGGGTTGGGGGTTTTTAGTTAAAGAGTTAAAAGTCGCCTGGCGAAGGCTGGAAAGGGGAGCTCCAGGCAGGGCCCTGCTGGGTGCCGTGCTGGGTGGCGGCGGTGCGGGACGCAGCCCCGTGAGGTGCCCGGGCAGCGCTCACAGACCTGGCGGGACTCGAAGGCTGGAGCGCGCTCCCTTTGGCGGCGGTGCAATTTCGGGGTCCTTTGACTTTTTCATTTCATTAAATCCTGGCTGAAAGACTGGCCAAAGAGCCTCCCCCTTCTCTTTGACGGCGGGAAGGTGCAGCCTGGGGGCTGGAGGGGCCGGAACTTGCGAGGAACCTGTCACCCAAGGGCAGTATGGAGAGGAAAGGGGATGATGAATACCGAGAGTTCCTTTGATAGTTGTGACAGCGGCATCGGCACCATCCCAGAGGAGGTTATCTGTGTCCAGTCTCCCTCCGAGTCGCTGGGATATGCCCTCAGGGGAAGTACTTGGGGAGCAGCAGCAGAACCACGTCCTATTGGGATGCTCTGAGACTCCCCGATGGGCTGCCGAGGGTGCTCAGCACCGCCGGATGGTCCATGGTGCTTAAGCAAATTACAAGGAGAGGAATGAAATTTACAATTCTCCGCTGCAAAGACAGTGAGTCATAAATGGAGAGGTAACGCTCATTGGCAAAGAAATGTGAAATTTCATCAAGGGTAGTGTAACCTGACGAAGTGCAGATTACAGCAGTGGAATAGCAGTGGCCACTCAGGCCGCTGCCATCCGGCTTGAGTGATAATTGCTCGCAGGTCTGATTTATGATGAAGGAGAAGGCATTCAAAGATCTCTTGAAAGAGAGAAAGAAAGGTGAGAGAGAGGTTTACTGCAGCTGGCAACAGCTTAACTGCATTTATGTTAAGCTTCCAAAGAAGGTTTCCTAGTATGCTGTTATCTTCAAGTAAGGAGAGAAAGTTTGACATTTAATTTGTCTGCCCTCCCCCTTTCCCAGCTTCCCTCTTCGTTTGTTGCATTTGTTATGGTAAAAACAAACTTTCCCTTCTAGGTTTTTCAAAGGAGAAGGTTATCTCCTATGAATTGTCATCCTAAGGAGAGTAGGGGGAAATACAGTGTTGTATTCATTCAGGGAACTGATTAAAATTCATATCCTCTGTTCAGCTTCGCCCTTCCCCTCCCACCCTATAACACACACACACACACACACACACACACACACACACACACACACGCACACACACATACATCTGACTGCTTACAGTCACAGAAGATGGAAATCTGAAATAATGTCGATGACCCTCTTGTTGGAAATAAAACCAAACTCATACTCCACCTCATGTTTTCCACATCATAATGTATATGTATGTACTTTCCCTTTGCTCTTTTAGGAAATACATATGTATACATGCATGCACACCCTCCAGGTAAAAAGTGGGAAGAAAGAGCAAGAGAAATTAAAAACCTTAATCTATCTCTTCTTTTACTAATTAGCTGAAAAACAAAAAAAGCCTTGTTCAGAGTCCACAGCGGGTTGGCCACATTATTGTATTATCTATGTGCTGGTGAGTTAGTTAGACTTCAGGCTTTTCAGCCGCCTGCTTATCCTTTTTTTTTTTTTTCCTCAGTGCTTTTTGCATCAGCTTGTAGACATACTACATTCCCTGAGGCCTTCATTGTGTGCAGGATTCAGTAGGTTGGTAACAAATATGTTCCACACAAAGACGGGGCGTCTGGGGTCTCATTTGCCTGCTTATTCTAGTTGTTTAGTAATCAGAAGTGCAGGTAATGCCAGGACACTGGTGACCTGCTAGGATCAGCTCAGCGTCACTCTGCTATCAAGAGAAAAACAAAGGTGACTTATTTTGCCACCTTATCAACCCATAATGTGAAAGTTCACATGAATGACAAGCACAGACCATACAAGCCCATCATGTCTAAAACCCAGAGATTCTTCTGACCTCTGTAAATGGGTTTAATTGCTTTAGTTCTTTAACGTTCTGTTTCTATGAGGCTTAGTCAGCTTAAATTTTAAATGACAAAGGCAGGTCTTTATGTTCCTTAAATGGTGAAAATTAGTAAAAGCTTATTTTGGTTAGGACTAAGTTTAATACAGTTAGAGCACTCGTTCTCGGAGAATAGTAGCTGTCTCAACAGCAGGACAGCCTGAGAATGCTGTCTAAAGGATTTGTGTTGCACTTTTTAATTGATTGTGGCTAGGTTTTCCTACCACAGCTGTGTAAACTCAGCCTCAGAGAAGTCCATCCAAAGTAAGTAACACCCAGGGAGCAGCACCGCTGTTAGAAATCCCCATGTAAATTGCAAATATAATGCACATGGAACTTAAGAAACATGCTACTTTTTGAAGATACAGTAGGCTATTCTTTATCTAAGCTCCTTTCATTCCAGAAAGGTAATATTGTCCGTAATATTATTTTTACACTTCCAGAAAAATGTCTGCCTCAACTTTCAAATGCCAGCTGGAACCAGCTAATATGAATATAAATAAAGATGGGCATCTTTTAGGACTTCGAGTTTTTTGTTAGACACATTACAAACCATTGTTTGATTTTCTTTATTTCTAAGTAATTTAGAACACTGAAAGTCCAATTTTATTACACCCATAATATCAGCAGGTACATACTTTTAAGGAAAAAAAGATTTTTCAGATTTGGACATTTTCATTTTTTCCTTTTACGTCTGTCAAGTCTAGAAGGCTTTTTACTTTACCTAAAATTACTCAAAGTAACTAAGGTGTGAATGTCTCCATTTCATAGAATCCTAGAATGCTTTGGGCTGGAAGGGCCTTTAATCATCACCTTGTTCCATCGCCCTGCCATGGACAGGGACCCCTTCCACTCGACCAGGCTGCTCCAAGCCCCATCCAACCTGGCCTTGAACACTTCCAGGGATGGGCAGTCACAGCTTCTCTAGGCAACCTGTCCCAGTGCTTCATCACTCTCATAATAAGTAATTCCTTCCTTATATGACATTTAAATCTCCCCTTTTAGTTAAAAACCATTATCCCTTGTCCTATGAGTACAAGCTGTTGTATGAAGTCTCTCTCCATCTTCCTCATAATCCCCCTTTAAGCATCAAAAGGTCACACGCCTTCTCTTCTGCAGACTAAACAGCGCTGTCTCTGAAACATCTCAGGATATTTCCATTCAGAAACCTTAAAGTTTCCTGATTTTAGGATTTCAGCTCTATTTGAAAAGTCGGCTGATTTGTGGTATCTTGGTGGACATTAAGAAACACTAATTAGTTTTTCAGGTTTCTTATGTATACTGGTGTGTAGGTATATATATATATATATATATAGGAGTCAGGAGAAGCCAGAACTGTCTGAAGGCATCCAGTCCTTAATCCGGTTCTACCAAGCAACTTAAAAACTGCTGTGCTGGATCAGAACATGCAGTCTCTGACCAGCATAGGGGAGAGGAAGCCTGAGCCAGTGGGGCTGTAGGAAGGTTATTGACCAGCTGAGAAAGGTTGAGTACTAGCCAAGGAGGGCTGTAGATGTGGGTGATTAGCTCATGAGTGGCATCTTTCTTCCATTTGAACCAGTAAATTACATGAAAAATATATTAAAAATATATATATCAAGCATCTTTAGGGAGTGGTGTTCAGGAGGAGCATGTCAGCATTGCTGCCCACATCCCTTCAGCATCCACAGCTGTGGCACTGGGGACATTAGCAGGTACATCTCTGCTCAGCACAGTAGGTCTGCGGTAGGGAAATGGCTACAGTACAGAGTGACAAAGAACAGATCTGGAAAGATACATGAAATCTGTGGAAAGCTGACATCCAATTTCCTTTGAGAACACTGGCTGTGTTGCCTCATAGTTAAAGCCGAAATGTGTGACTTCTTCCAGCTCCTCCATCAGTGAGCAGGCATTCCATGAGAAGTGTGCTTTTGTCCTTTGGTGGGGTCTGGTGTGTTTCTCTAAGCTGATTGTTTCAGACAGACCCGAAGGCTGGATGTAGTCACTTGAAACAGCTTCTGCACATGGGAGGCACAAAATCCCAAATCACCTCTGGTTTTGGACACTTTAGTATGCTCAAATAATAACACAGTTTTTGGGAACAGAGCATGGATTTTATTTAATTCTAACAGAAGTTAAGCAATGCCAGAAAACTGTAAGAATATCTAAAACTGACTCTCTGGTCCTAGAAATTACTCTGGTGACACTGGAGGTAACATCTACAAAGGTCTCTTGGAAGCATCTAATACAGTTTAGAGTCTTATCACCCACCTATGAATGTTTGTACCCCAGTTTCTTTGATTTCTCCCTCACATACATTCCTATTACAAAAACCTGTTGCTCACCACTGCTTAACCAGTTTTGCACCTTTTCTACCACTAAGGGCATTTTTCACAGAAGCAGCAGCAGTGGAGGGTCATGATGCCAGTCACCCAAAGTGACATTGCTGCTGGAGAGAGAGGTGGAGAGGGAAGGCAGGCATGATTCTCAGTATTATTACACTTTGAATTCCAAGAGGAGTGTTATAAGTTTCATAAATGGTGCAGCCCTTACCTCAGCACAGGTTACATTGACAGTGGACAAGGAGAGAAATCCATGTTGAGTACAAACATAAATATTCTGAGGTTAGATCCTGGGAGACAAGTGTGATTTCTTGATGATCTGTCATTTTGGTGGAAAATACACCACATCAGGATCAGTTTGCCCCCAGCAGCCACACCATGCTTCATCTGCATAGTGGAATCTGCATGAATGAGCTGCTTGACCAACAAAATCCATGGTCATGGAGTTAATGAAGGTTCTTATATTGCTTTTGCCACTTTTTCTTGTTTGGAATGCTGGACAGTTTGAAGCAGTGATTTTAATTTTAATTTCTGACTGAATATGGGCCTCCTGATTTGTAACCTCTTGTCTTTAAAGTTTGGGGGTTTTTAATCTTTAAAAAGCAGCCTTGAGCTGTTAAATACAATCACAGTTTGTAATTTACCTCCCTTTCTTATCCTTTAGTAGGAACTTACCACTTGTATATTCAATGATTTGGCCCAAATTTAAGAAGATGAACCCTTCATAAAAAGGCTGCTTGGGCTTCCTATAGTCTTATCTGTTTTTTGTCAAATAGTTCAGTTTTATATAAATGGTGCATTTCTGGCAATTTACAGTGAGTAACTGACCAGATCATCTGCCACTGCTGCTACTATGTCTGGATTTCCTCTGGATCTAGAGGGAAGTAATCTTGAAACACAGTTTCTGCTGAAAGTTTTTAATCTGTCTCAGTGTTTATTTCTTTTGTGTCCATGATGTGGTTGGCGCTGCAGAGTCTGCCACACAGCGACGGCTGCTCTCAGGCACATGCAGCAGCCCGGTGTGACCGACTGAAAGGCTGAATGCAGCATCAGCCTGCTTTGCAGCGCTCCTCTGATCTTTGGGTCTAAATTCAGACACAGCAGTTGTCCTGTAGGAGTCCTGCTCAAGCACAGGGTTAGGTGTTTGCAGCACCAGGACAGAAAGTACAGAGAGATCAAACTGCAGCAGGGAGGCCAAAAGACACTGAGTATTAAAGGATTTTGAAGAAAGAATAGTATCATGTGAGGCATCTTAGAAGTGGAGAATTTTCAGGAATCTAACTGAGGAGAGCAAAGGAACCTTTGATAATGTAATCTGAATAATTGATATTTTTTCACATCTAAAAACTAACAATAAATTCCAATTAAATTCAGTTTTCTTTTATGGAAGACTTTCATTTTTCTTTCCAAAAAAGCTTGTGAACAGAGGATCTATTCTCTTGCTGTGTTTTGTCCTTGCACAGTGCTTTCTATTGCTTCTTTTTTAATACTCAAGCAAGTGTGTTAAGTAAGAATAGCAATTAATCTCTGCATCCTTTATCAGAGATTTGCAGAGTCCATTAGCAGTCAGTGTTACTCATAATGGTAATTCATAATTACAGGAGGGAAACAGGAATTGGAAGATATAGCCAATCAGTTTCCAAGTGTCTTTTAAAAAGTTTTAAATATTCTTTGTTATTGCATTTCCTAATAAAACTTCTTTAACATCATCACCCTCCTCCCCTCCTCCCCTCCCCAACACTAAAGAAATTTAGTTAAAAAATCCTTAGGAGAGGAAAGGTTTAAAAGATGTTTAATTTAGCTGTTCTTTTAAAAATATTCCTTAGGAAAAGAATTTTTTTTTAACAGTAGTGATGATTAGTTGAGGTGCTTCAAAAAAAAAAAAAAAAAAAAAAAAAACAACCACATTTTGAAAATCAGTTTTACATAATTTTTCAATTAATTTATCCTCTAATTTGGGAACATGCTCAGAATTCAGCCTGGGAAACTGTAACCTTAATTCCACTCCTTTAATTTTAGTCAGAAATTAAACAAGGAATTTATTAACCTTAAGCTTTCAATTTAGAGACGTATCAAGCCACCAAGGTTTGATTCATCCTGAGGAGATTTCTCTTTTTCCATTCATTGTGGCTAGAGCTGAGTCTGACTACGAGTCCCCAGAAGCCTGAGAGGTTAGTGTGGAGATGACCATTTTGGCTTGATTTTCATGGTTGATGTCTACTCAAACTCGCTGAAACCTTCCAAAAATTCACTAATGTATTTGAAAATTTGTCTTCACATCATTCCTCTGAATTTCCCTCTGACAGAAAGATGACAAGGTTCAGCTTTTGAGTTTCCAAGCATCAGCTATTGCCTCTTAGACCCTGAAGATCAAGTAAGAAGCTATTAACTGGCAGCTGTGAGAAGGATCAGATCATGAATTACTCCTGTTCTTATTCACTGAGCAGTGGAGCCGTCCTGTTGAGTTTTTGTTCCTCCTGTTCCACTCTTCCTTCTAGGAGGAAAGATCAGAGAGATGTCAGTGTGTGAGCTGCAGACCTTTCAGAGGACGTGAGTGCCCACTTACATTGCTGTCCCTTAAGCTCTTGCCTCATTAATTCACTTTGCATCCTGAGAATATTTGTTTAACCTGGCAGTTGTTTGGCTTCAGGATGAGCCAAAGGTGAGAAGCAAATCATTTGCTATAAGACTAGATTCTTATCACTGGTATCGGTGGGAGGCATTTGGATTAGATTCCTAGCATAGCCAGGGTCAAATCCTGACCCAGCTCAAATCTTTTTGGCTCTTACAGAGGGACATTTGGTCAGGAGAGGATAATATGAGTACACAGAGAGGCAGGTTGGGGGCTTTTGGTAGGTTTTTTGGAAGGAATAAATATCTCAGAAAGAATAAAGCAAGATTATGATTGTCACATTCAGTGAAGTGCAGCAATGAAACAAGTCACCTTTCTGGGCCAGGGAACACACTGAATCAGTTAAAGCAGATTTATAGCTTTTTAGCTGTGATAAAGCCATATCACTGTGTATATGAATTTACATAGGAGTAGGAGGGTTTCTTTCTTTCTTTTAATGCAAGCCACATTGGAAAGTGTGCACAAAGGAGCCCCACTCCAAGGAAAGACAACTGGAACAAATTATATGCATTCAGACTTGTTAAATGGAATTGGCAGCAGAAATATTCCTGGTAACCTGAGCATTACGGCAGCATTCGTATAGTTAAGGTTATGTCAGCATTTCCATTAGAAACCCCTACTTTCAGGGGTTTATATCTGCAAAAAGAATTCACTGTGGGTTGAAACTTGACAAGCTGTGCAAGGTCTTGTCTGAGATGGATTTTTTTTACCTTTTTACAAAAATGGGGAGAAAAAACTGTTTGAAGAGTCAAGCTACAAGACCACAAACAAAAACAGCAGCCTTCTGGCTTTGATCCTTTTGGACGTGAAAAAAACCCTTTTCTTTCTTTATAGTATAAGTCTCAAATGTACACCAAAATCTTGCTCTGAAGAAGGAATTATTCATTACACTATTAAAGGAAATGAAACATTAATTTATGGCCCATTAGATGCTTTTTCACTGCAGGACTGTCAGTGTTTTGGTCTACCTCAGGTTATACTGAGAGATTTGTGACTAACATGAAACAAAGCCCCCAAAGCAGTAGATTCTGTGTGGAAAAAATGCTTTCCGGGCAGCTGTAGAAGAACAAAACATTGAAGGCAGAGTTGTCCAGACACTGGAGTGAATACGAGGAATTCAGCCTACTGATTTCTGCCACAGGCTTGTCAGATACAAACCTCAATTTTGCAAATGAGAGATAGAGCAAACCTTAGGATTTGGTATCCTTCTGAACCGTTTCCTTATCTGTATGATAAACTGGAGCTAGACGGGGTTTACACTGTGGTGAACAAGCACGCCAGAAGGGACCTGCGGCTCCAAACTTGCAGATATCAGGTTTCAGAGAGTGAGCTAATCTTTTTTCTAAATCTTTTCAGATTTTTGCATGCACAACATTGGACTTTTTGTTTCTGGGGATGTATCATCTCTGAGCTGAAGCCTGTATGGCTGAGGGTCTGTCTATGTTCTCAGTTCCCACAGCGCCTTCTACACTTTGAAAAGTCATAGCTGATGTTCATCAGAACTTTTTCCACTCTCCAGATAAAAGCTGCTGTGGAAGTGCAGAGTATTATAAAATACAGGAAGGAAGTCTGAAGCTCTTGTACTCATGGCTGCGTTGTGTTATTACTGTGAAATGGATCTCTCAGTTGGGAATGAGCTCAAACTTTGGGAAGGCTTGTTCCATTAGCTGTTTGCAAGCCATATGTCTCCATTTTTAAATGAGGACCTGGGGGCTTTGAACTTTATTTATAAGCTGAAATTTGCTGGTCACTGTGAACTGGTGATTAATTTGTAAGGGAGAAGATGCCAGAAGTCTCACTCTGACCTGTGTGTTCTTTCAATCTAAACATCCAATAACTGCATAGCCTCAGAAGATGTATCCCCCCACTTCCTCTTCCATCGTTTCTGTGCTTTGCATTATTCACTGTGTTTATTGTAGCACGCTATTAATCTCAACCACAGCTTTCAAACCATCATGTGACCCCAACAAATTCTTCAGCTAAAGCAATGATAGCTTTGGGTATTTTGGGTGGAAGCTTTTGAGGCTTTGAGTAGAAGGGAAAGGATCAAGTTAAAAAAGATTGAAGGCAGTAATTCAGAGGAAAAAGTGTTTTCTGTGCATCCAGCGTGATTTTTCTGAAAAGTGATACTTGAAATGATATGAGAGGATCGTGCAGCTTCTTGCTGTGTGTGTATGAGCCATGGTGTATCCTTTGAAGTTGCTTCCCATGTGCACCTGGGTGCAAATCAGTAGGGTATTCGTTCAACGGGGGGCAGTCCTTAACCATGTGTCTTAAGAGCAGGACCAAGCCCGTGGTGCCCATGCTTGGTAGTAAAGCTGATGTGATGAGCAGTTGTGGCACAGAAGAAACTTTTGATATGAAGAGCTTTATATGAAAGGCTGTCACAGTCCTTTAAGAGTCAATTGGGTTAAACTTTTGAGCCCCAGTACACACCCAACATAAAATTTAATTTTGATGGCAGTTTGGAAAACACTAGAATTTGAAGGGTTAAAAGTTTTGTTTGTTTTTAAGTCCTGCCATATGAATTGAGAAAAAAGGTCCCCAAAATAGATGGAATAGCTGGCATAGTGCTTTAAATTCATGACTGGCATTAGCTCAAAATCTATGAATACAAAGTTTATATTTTGTAGTATGTAGTGCTTGAAAATCTGGAGTCAACACCAGTCAAAAAACTGGTAACTGGTGACAGCTGGTGACCTTGGCGAAGTGACCTAAATGCTGGTGCTTGACTCCTACATAAATAAAATGAGGCATAATCACCATTGTTTGCTCCTTTGAAGTTTTGCAGATTTTCATATTCTTAATTTCAGATTAAGAATTAAAAATACTGTTGTATTCCCTCTCCATTCAGCTGATAAATCCACAGTGTCTCTGGGCTTTACTGCTGGCTTTTGACACATGCTCTGTCTCTGGAGGTAGGGGATGGTGATGCTGCAAAGTTTAAGCAGCCTTTTTGTAACACATCTTCACAGTCTTCCCTCACTTTTAACAGGACAGATCTAACAGGTGTTTTTTCTCTTTCCATGTCATACTTAAGTCTGTTAATGTCAGCCTAGTAGTTCAGGCTTTTCCATGTAAAACAGAGAAAGTGTAGCAAAACAATAAAATGTAATATTGTATGACAGAAGGTGATAAAATTCAGAGGTAGTGTATGGTATTTCTGTTTACAAGAGATCAGCTAATACTAGCATATCGAAGTAGCATGAAAATATGCAGCCGTTCACTGAAGACAACAGTGGTTGTCCATGTTACACGTGGACTATGTGACTCCATGTTACATCATAGTATCAGAGAATCATTAGGGCTGGAAAAGGCTCTTAAGATCACTGAGTCCATCCTTAATCCAGCACCATCATGTTCCTCAATAAACCATGTCCCCAGGTACCACATACAGGTGCTTTCTGAACACTTTCAGGGATGGTGATGCCAGAAAATCTCTGCCAAATGCCAGAGACCTCATATCTTAATCTACTACTTTCTACCACTAATAAACAAATGCATGTGAAAAACAATTTCTAACAAAACGATGGTTGATGCATTTCTCCCCAGCTCCATGCCATTTAAAATTCTGAAAAATGCAAGTCTACTGAAACCCAAATCTGCCTCTTTTGCCAATCAAGGGTCTCAAAAAAGTAGCCTTATTAGTAGGAGTGTTCAAAATAAGAAGGCTGGACTGGCCCTCATTAATTACCTCCTAGTTGTTCCTATTCTTTCACATCTTAGGACATCAACATTGCTCAGAAATTAACCCTACAAAATGTAGCATGTGTGTTGCAGGTGCCTTTCAGGGTAACCTAAAAGTTGCTACTCTAATCTCCTGTCTTTCTTACCTTTCCTAACTGATGTCCTGGCAAGGCAGTAAATTCATAGCAATAATAAAATACCTGGAGCTGGAAGGGATTCATACCTGCAGGTCATAAAATATATTGGTCCTTTCTGGAGGATCTGAGCCTTTTTCTATTGTGCTAAATTTCTCTAGCTTTTCAGGGTATTTCTAGGTGTCCTGCCAATTTAGTTTCTTAATCATGCTGTCTTTCATTTTCTTTCAGTCTAAATAAGACCTCTATTGTAGAGATAAAAATTGGCCTTTCAGAATTATTGAGGTTAAGCAGGTTATAATTTCAGCATTTTGGACACCTCAGGATATTAGCTGTTTGGTAAGTACAGTATACTGCAAATAGGAAAAAGCATTCTGAAACCATAAGTGGCCATATTTCTTTCAGCATTTGGGAGGGAAGGGGTGTTGTGGTGGCCAGGCCAATAAGATGAGAGCCTGTGTCATCATATGCACTATTCAAAATCAGCCAGCCGTGACGGCTCAGGAATTGGACTCTAGGTTCTCCCACGTGAGGGGAGAATTGAGCTTTGTGACCTGCTTCAGAAAAATTAAAGTAGCGACACATGGCTCATTAGCATGACAGCTCTGGGAGTGGGCATGGGGTGTAATAAAGTGCTGCAGGACCTTGGAGTGCTCCAGCAGGAAAGCTGGCAAGTGTAAAATCGATGCTTTTGATACATTAGGTGGTAATGGAAGAAGCACAGCACAGAAGTGGTATGATCGGATGATTTAGTTAGAGCCATAAATCTAGCGGCAGTATCGTGGCAACGTGATAGGACACAGCATTTCATAAGGAGCACAGCATAAAGATTCCTGCATTAGTCAAGTCTGGGGTTGAAGCGCGTGTGGGCGGGAGTTGCATTACTGATACAAATGATAGAGTGGTTCATCCTTGCAGACACACTGAGTAAAACAAGGGCACTTGGTGGTAAATGAGCACTTCAGACAGAGGGGCCAATATTTGCATTCTGTATGGATATTTCTGGTGTAAAATTATTCTGGTGAGATAGAAATCAGCATGGATTACTCTGGGTTAAAACTAATACTTTCACACTGGCCCCTTTCTTGCCTTACCCTGCCTGGCCAAGTGTGGAGGTTTTGTAAAAATTCTCCAGTCACATTTCAGCAGTAAAACTACTGCTGCTTGTTGGTTGCTTGTGCTATGTTTTAATGTAAATCATCTCTTTTCCTGTCTATTCAGCTTACATAAATGCTGCCCAAATCACCTTAAAAAACCTCTCTCCCTAAACCTGAGTGGATATATGAAACTATCAGAAAGATCTACAATTTACCTCAATTTAGATATCTTGTTTTAAAAGCAGTCTTCCTCTTAAACTACCATAGTTTTTGATGCCCTTCTTAGCATTGCAGTCAGTTTTTCTACACCTCTCTAATACTGAGAGACCACTGAGCCTGATATCGCTCCACCTATACAGTGAGTACCCAAAGACAAGTCAGGTAAAACGGCAAAGAAGTGAGATTGCTTGCTGCCATTAGCGTATTCTTGATTAGGAAAAATATCACTGGGACTAATACAGAGGAGTAGCATGTCAGAGGAGATAAAACATATTCGAGTGTTTTTGTAGCATGAATTACAGAAACCCTTACTGTTGCTGCCTGTAACTTTTCTGATACACCCATGAAACTTGAAACAAGAGGTCATCTCAAAGGGTAATAGCTTCCAGCCAAAATGTGCTTCAATCTACCAGACCACCCATCCTTTCTTTATCAATGAGGTCAAAATAATAGCAGTACTTGACACTTTTACACAGATGGGTAAAATCTATTGTGTCACCAGTAGATATTTGCAGAAACCTAACCCATGTAACTATATATTGTGCCTTTCCCGTGTACATCTCTGAACAATTAGGAAACAGTAGGTCTCCTGGTACCCCCTGAATCAGATAAGTGTGATTATCTCCATTTTACAGAGGTCGCAACTGACTAGGCCGAGGTCACCCAGGCATTCTGCGATACCACCGCAGTGGGATTCACGTTCCCTTACTCTCCCATTTCTTTAACAGCCAGTACATCCTGTTTTCTGCTCAAAGCTACACAGACACACCTAATACTATTGGAATGAGAACAAAATTATTTTTAAACATAGTGGTGGAATTTATAAAGGCAGTTTACTTACCTGTTTGAAAATTACATCCCAGTGCTTCATCACATAAATTTGGAACCGAGAATTTTGGCTTCTGCTGAATATTGTGGTAGCTTCAATTAAAAAAAGTTTGCTTTGTCTTCCATTTCTTCTCTGTAAAAACTCTTGAGCAGTTTACATCAGTGTCAGTTCATGCCAAGTTTGTCCAATCCATCTTGGGATAAAACACAAACAATTCTCCTCTGACTGAACTGTGGGTTGGTTGCTGTCACATGGAAGGCTGACTAAAGCCCTTTAATTTATGAAATGCTACACAGTCCTCAAGAGATTGCCTAAATATTTTACTGCATGTCACTTTTTGTTGGAAACCAGAACCCATATTTGCTGTGCCATCCATTAAGTAGAACTTCTTCAAATTACTTCTGCTTCTAAATGGGAATTCGTATGTACTAACTTTTATCTGAGGACTTCAAACATGTCTCAGGGTTCTTGAATCTTTTTCACTACTTGTCTCCATCTTCGCTTGGCATAATGTTTTTGTGCAGAATTTAGATGTGATCTTGAAACTTTAATTTATTTTTTTCCTGAATTGTTCTTTGCAGGGCAAAGAATTAGTATTTAAGATTCTTTCAAGGAATGTGGATGACTTTTGTCTGCTGAGATGCTGAGAGAGTAGGAGGTAGCCTTGTAGCATGCTATAATGATTGATAAATTATTGTGTACAAGAGGTGATGATAATGTTTGAAGTTGTACAAAATAATTTCCATGGAAGGGGTTTGGCACAATAGCCATGGAAAACTTACTTCATATAAACCAAGAAACAGAAGGAAAGAGAAAGCCTCTTTAGAGATTGGCATAAGTGACTTGCATGGCAAAAGGATAATCCCTGAACACGCCTGTGCCGCAGAAACACAACGTGTGGATTAGTTTTGTACTTTATCTGTCACTCTGGCATTCCCCCTGTGAGCTGCCCGAGTGGTTTGTGCTCCCCAGCTCGAGTGTCGCTGCAGCTTCAACAGCACCCATGTGAGCGTGGCGGGTTTGCATAGAGAACAATGCATGTTTGTTTGTTCACTTTGAGTCTGGTGTCTGAGGTGGAATTTTAATGGTGTGAAAAATGAGAGGAAGAAAAAGAAAATAACCTGAGCACTGAAACACAGCATGCAATACAATTTCTCAACCTTTGCATTCACATCTCCTGCCCTTCTCATAAGCACAGTCCCTTGCCCCACTAAAGTGGAATTCTGCTGTTAGTGTTTTTCTGCCAGAGAGTGGAGCATAAGGGGAGTCTAGAGTGCCTAGACCTGCACTTACAATCCTTCCAGCTTGCCTTTGCACTTGCTGAACCACAGTTTCTCTTGTATTACAAGTTTTCCTGTGTTTTCTATTTTGTGCTCTGAGAGTCGAAAGTCTTGAACTGGGTGACTGCATGTCTATAAAAAATGAGTTTTGTAGTTTCAGAAAAGTTCTTCTTTACTCTCACAGTGCTCCACACAAAAGAAGGGAAGCAAGAAATAGAGAGAACATGATAATGATCTGTCTGTGATTTCTGCCACTGCTGTGCATTTTGGAGGAAATGGCACACTTGGATGAAGTTATTTGTTGCGAAGGCCAAACTTCTGGCAAAAAAAAAGAGCATTAAATTCCAACCTGCAAACATTAAAGAGAGAAGGAAGAAGAGTGCAGAAAAAAGACCTAAAGGCATGGAAGAAAGCTTTGTTTCAGATATATTTGAGTTTCAGATTGGCTTGGTACACTTCCCGTGGTGTTGGAGTGCTGTAAATTGGAAGCGCTCAGGTTGGAAACAGGTTTGAAGCACTGATTTCTGAGCCCAGAGTTGTGCTTACTGCTAGACTGGTTTATTCAGCTTGCTGGATGGGAGCCAGAGGAACTGACCGCCCTGTGAGCTGAAACCAGTGCCAGCCAGTCAAAGAATAACATTGCTTTGACTGAAATGGCAACTGTTTGTTTGTTCTTCCAGCAAAAGGGGGAAAAAAGCACAGCTTTTAGTGCTGGTGGTGACAGAAAAGGTTAAAAATTGAAGTGAAAAAAAAAATATATTGTGAAAGAGGATGAAAGTTTG
Source organism: Hirundo rustica (assembly GCF_015227805.2). NCBI lineage: Eukaryota > Metazoa > Chordata > Aves > Passeriformes > Hirundinidae > Hirundo > Hirundo rustica. The sequence goes on along the minus strand of NC_053451.1, from coordinate 32,083,135 downwards.
GGGGTAAATTTTTCTCCTTGGTTATACTTCTGTAGTTGCTTGATCTTCACTGATTTGTAATTTAAAAAAAAAAAGACTCTTAATTAGTTTCAACATACAGATTTTTTTTCCTTTTTCTGCTAAAATATGGTAATTTTTATTTTATGATAAATTGCCCTTAATGGAAGTGGTTATAAGGTACAAAAGGCACTATGCTGTGACACTGTAGGCGCTGTCACAGCAGCATATGGTAGTAGTGGAGGTTACAGGGGATAGTTTTCCATGTGTTAACAGGAGAATGCTCCTCTGAATAAATCAGCAGTCGAATGGGACTTAGGGCTCAATCTCAATCACTTTAGCAGGAGTTGAAGGTGGGCAAAATATGCAAGCTCAGTTTATTTTCAGGTCTCTTTATTAAGTGCCTCATGGAAAAGCTGTCTTTCCTCCTGATGATGCTGTGGGCTGTCACATCATGAGTTTGGGACGTTTCCCTTCTTGGTCTCAGTCTGTAGTGCCCAGCAGCTCCCAAACAGCTGTATTGCAGAACCAGTTGATTGCTGAAACTGCCTGGGCTGGAGGACCTGCTTCCTGCTGCCATTCCACACACACTGTTTGAGTTGGTCTTCTGGTTTATTTATCCTGAGAGCTTTCATACCATTTGGAGCCTAAAAGCTGGCCCCATTGTACACGAGAGGCACTGGCAGAGCGCTGGCGGAGTCGTGCAGTGGAAATCGTTGCCTGCTGAATTGTAGCTGGTCTAAGGTCAGGCTGGGAGCACCCAGCAAGCTCAGCTGGAGCCAAGTTACTGTCTCCTCCCTGTTTGTGCCACACTCATCCTCAGGGAGCATCCCCCTTGTTTTTTCTTGTTGCCATGCAACTGTCAAAGCTGCTTTTTTTCCCCCACCAGCCTCTAATGTTTCTGGTAAGACAAACAGTATGAGTTAGGTGATACTACTGGTGATATTGGTAGCACTTTTTTCCTGCATGTGTCAGAGCAAATCCTGCATTTGTTTTTGCTTCCTCTAGAAACGTTCACTGTTTATTTTGTTATGCCAGCCCCATGAACTTTCCAATTACCCGTTGGCTTCAGTCCAACTAAAGGAAGAGTAAAATAGAGTTTCTAGTGCTCTTTATTTTGTTGGGTCAACAAGGTAGCGGACAAAAGCTGGTGAGGACAGGTCATTTGTTCCCATTATTTGAATGAAGAATGCAGAGAGGAACATGGAAGATTGTATTTTTCATTTGTTGGAAAGCAGCATCTGATGCAGATACTCTGAAACTCAGTGATGGTTTCAGAAATGGGAGCTGTTGTAGAGAAGCATGAAAGGAGACTCAGTTATCCTCTGGTTCCTTTTTGTCTTTAATAGTCCTGGAATATCTCATCTGTCCTTTGTATTCCAGGAGTATCATCTGGGTGCAGTCCAAATTGTTTGGTCCTTCCAGCCTTGCCACACTGTCAGCTTTTCTTCAGTCTCCCAGAGGGACTTTGGGCCTGTCCCCACTATGTGTGACACTCCAAGGTTAAACTTGAGTCACAGGTTGCCTGTTGGGAGGTGCTGTAGTTTGTCACACTTCCTCCCTGGCAAGCACGAACGGGCTCATACAATGCCATGAGCACCACTTCCCACTCCACCAAGGGTTAAATCATATTTCTGTGTGGCAGTGAACTCCAGCACAGTTCAGCTTGACTCCAGGTGAGTGGAAGGACAAAGATTTGGCCCACTGAATTTATACTGCTCCTTTTCAGTGATGTGCCAGAAGGAGAGATTCCTCCTTGCACCAGATGTGCTCTGCTTTGGAATTGCCATTCTGGGTATTTAGAGGGGAGGCAGAATGACAGGCTAAGAACAGCGCTGCTAATACCTCAAATAAATGTTTTTCTGATTAATTAAAATAAATTGGCATAACAAGAAACACAGTGTGCGTCCTCAAAAGTGCAAAGTTGTTTTCTAATGCAGCTTCCTGTTAGAGCAAGTGCTTTAATTATCTCTGTTTGTGCTCAAAACCAAATTTGGATTTTGTTTTTCCTTAGAAATCAGCATTGCTTGATTCCCATTGCTCCTTAAAAGGCAGCAGTGTAAAAGGCACTTGTCTTAAGCTATGAAATGTGTTTTCCCCCATGCACACAGACTGTTGCCTTCAGCCTCCCTTGGGAGTGACCTAAGCACATCTCTAGGTAAAGAACTTTAATCTGTGTTTGTACAGAATCACTCTCTTGGTTTCCATTATTTTGTTATTTAAACATAATAAGCTTCAGTAGTTCATGAACAGCACATTGAAAGACAAAGAGTTGTGATAGTAGAAAAAGCAGCAGATTTTCCTCATTCAATATAGAGCCTAAAAAAGGAATGCAAGGGCTCACTGGACATGTCAGTCATAAAATAATCTCCTTACTATCAGTAGGAATGGGAAGAGTTGCGTTCTTATAGTAGTTACTGTAGGTATTTGCCAATTCCTTACACAAAACAAGACATTAATGCACAAATATATTCCTTAATATTTCTAGATTTTATATCAGGATAAAAATGAATTTGCTAATTGTATTTTTGTGAGCAGAGTGTTTAGCAAATTGCTAAATGCTTCCTCCTTCACCATAAGCAACAGTGTTTATGTATTTGAGTTATACTAGGCTGTCCTAATAAACTAGTCACGTATTACCTTCTTTGATGCTATCAGGTTTTGAACAGGATCCATCCTTGAATTGGAAACTTCCTTGCAACTCTTTCGGATCTTGCTTGGATTGTTGCTGATACTTCCTGAATGATCAGTTTTTGTTGGCAGTCAGTGCTGTGGCACCGTATCGGGTGCTATTACTGAGGCACAAACCAAAATCTTTACCACTTGTTTGTGGTCCCTTAAAGATTTCTTGTCATCTGTGTACTACATGGATATTGACTTCTCTGTTCTAATTACATTCCAGTTTCAGTAATTCTACTCCACCCTTCCAGATTTTCTGTCTTTGCAATTGGTTCAAGTAGTCTTTTTTTTTTTTTTTTTTTTTTTTTTTTTTTTTTTTTTTTTTTTAATCCTCTGCCGATTTGTATTCAGAACTTTTGGTTTACTGTTCAGTGGAGTGAAACAAGTGGACTGGGTTACCCAGGAGATGAGACTAGGAAGCCAGGTGGTCTCTTTTTATCTTGCAGTGCTGTATCTTAGGCATCCACGATGGATTTCACTGCAGAGGCACTGGAATGCTGGTGATGTGTCTCCAGTGTCTCTTTACCTACTGCATAACAGGGTGGGGAGGAGCAATTAATTCCATTGTCACAAAGCATTCTGTTATCATCATCTCCAAACACATGCAAAGCAGTGTTATCTTAATGGTTGAAAAGCACCTGGTCACTATGTGACAGTCCATGCCTTTCAGACAGCCTCAAAAACCAGTCCCACTGCAGCTAAGCTGCCTTTAAAATATTTGCAGATTTGCAGTAGAAGTTAGTGGTTATACTGTATATTGAAAGAACAAATGCCAGAATAGGAGTTTCTGTTGTATAAAATAAATTTTTTCTAATGCTCTTCATTATGCATCCCAGCTGTCCTTATTTTGCAAGTCCAATGATTTGAGTTTTTGTAAAAATGTTTGTTTATTGGGTTTTTTCCTTCTCCTGCCTCGTACACACACCAGGAATTCTTTCTGTATGATAGCTCAGCTTTTATTTCCAGCAAAATAAAAGAAAACAAACCACAGCTAATTGGCTCTTTGTTCTCAATTTTTTGACAAGTGACAAACACTGAGATCAGATTGTAGTGCATATCCTGCAGCGGTCATATGGAGCCTGAGTTAGGGAATCACGAATTCTCCATAATAGACTCCCACTTGCCATCACACTGCCTGTGTTTGGGATATTTGTGTTTATACATGCTGTGCCCCAAATGCTTCCTCTCACAGTTAAAGGGATAACCTATGGCCTCCCAACGTGATGTGGAAAACAGCATTCAGCATTTAGACTTAGTTCCTAATTTTGTGACTTTTTTCTTTGCTTTATTTCATAGCTTTTGAGACATGGAGCTAGGAAACAGTGAGGGTTTGGCTAGTAGGCTGAACTCAGCTCAGGACACCCACCGGTATATGACCTGCTGTTGTCTGAGAGCTGTCTGTGACTACTTCAGCATTTTTCTGTTGCTTCATGTTCTAGAGGGTCGGTTCTACTCAAGTTTGTCAAAAGTGGAATTCCTACTGTCTTCATTATGAATGGACAAGGCCCAAGCTTTGGGTAATCAGAGAAGGAAGGCATTTCCCTCCATGGATTAGGACAGTTACTGCTATAAATTGCCTTTGCTCAGCCATACCTTGTAAAAGTCAATGGACATTTTGCTGCTGGGGAGAACATTGCATCTGATAGACCATGTAATTAAGAAGTTTTCCATTGCATTCTGTTCTCCTTTGTGCAGTACAATATGCCCCAGCCATGTTGTTGGAGCAGTGGAAGCTCCAGTGGAACTGGCGGTGAAATTCCACAAGGGTTTAGTTGAAGTTGTGCCCCACCATGTCGTCTACTTATTTCTTTATCTTTACCATAGTCTTCATCAGCAATGTATTTGTACTAGAGAAGACATAATTTTCTTCTTTAATTTACAAATTATCAGCTTTCTAGCAGTGGGCAGTTTGTATATCGTGCAAATGAACATGAAAGGACTGGATAATGTGATTTTAACTTACAGATTCTTCTCCTTCCACCCCAGAACTGAATCCAGCACTGTCTATCCCATTTAAAAATATATATAAATTATTATTTTAAATAACCATTTGTCTGCCTCCCTAATTCCCTCTTTCTCTCTTCCTGCTGCATGTCTGTGAGCAGAGGAACCTCTTGAGGGCTGAATGGCAGTTCCTGGACACAGCCAACACTGGCTTTGCCAGCACATTCACTTGCATATCTGTTTGTTTAGGTGAGTACCAGGGAAAGGAAGAGGAGGCTGGCATTTCTTTTGTCAGTTCTGAGCAAACATCATGCTGCAATTGGAGACTGCAGCTCCTCTCAGGGGAGTTTTCTTGACCTCCACATTTGCTGTTTGAGGCCACATACTGAAGTGTCAGAAACCCCACAAAAAGACCCAGGGACACAAGGCTTTAATTGGGCACTTTTTCTTTTAAGGGAGAGCTGACAGGGTACATGAGAGGTTCCCCTCGCCCTGCTAGTCTGAGGTAAGAAGGGACAAGGTTTCTGGTCAGTTTATTGTGGCTGTAGAGGCATGGAAATCTCAGGAAGATTGAGTAACATCGGGAATTTCTGTGGTGGGAATGTCTGTAGCAGAGAAATGCTGTCCTCATAGTGCCTTTGCTCCTCCAGTTTAGCGCTCAGAAAAGAAAATCTGAAGACCTCTCTGGACATCACAAGTGACAATTAGTGCTTATGTCCTTATTTTCTGTCATCTGTTGAACATCAAGAGGAGTATAGTCATTGAAACTGGGAGAGCTATCGACTGGCCAGGGTGTCTCCATTGGCAGAGCTGTTTTCATCTTTGCAGATCATCACCCAGATGATCTGTCTGTGTCCTTTGCTTTAACACTTGTAGGTCAGATTGGGCAGGTAGGCTGCGTTTGAGCTGGCATAGCTCCAGTTGGAGCAATAATTCCGTATCAGTAATCACTAGGAGATTTGATTATCAGGGATTTATCGATACACACACAGTGGCTTTGTGTGTGAGTTGTCCTGTTGCTTTTAAAGGACACTAGCGGACAAGGTGAGATTTATTTACACACATAAAAATGCAGGAAGATTCCCAGGGGATTTAGAAAGAGTGCCTAGCAGGCAAGCAGCCTCACTCTCCGGACACTTAAAGAGAGGTACCTTGCTGCTACAGGCACTTTTATACATTTACTAAAGGTGTGCTCTTCAGAAACGCCCAAGTGATGTATGAGCCTAAGTCGTAGTAACTTTTGGGAACACTTAGACTCTAAAATGCATGACATACTTTTGAAAATGAAGCCTCACTTGGGCCTAAGGCTTTGTAGAAAATACACCTCTGATGCTTTCAGAGGTATTGACCTCATCATTTCTCTCTTGCACTTTCACACAACTAAATATCCCTATGGACTCAGCCCTATGCCCCATCAAACCTTATATTTTACCACTGTGACAATAAGTAGCTTCAGCACTTCGTACTCACAAACTACAAGTCACTGCTTTAAAGCAAATGAAGAAGAATGACGAACTGTGTCCCTACAAGTGTAGCTTATGTGACAAATCACAGTCATAGGGGAGCTGATCATTTTGGGATGGTTTTGTCCAGTCTCTAACACTGACTGTGTGCCTGTGAGAGAGATAATTTGGCACACAGGAGGGGTTTGCTTGAAGCTATCACAATGATGAAGTGAAATTTAAAATTACATTAGATGTTTGCTTAAGAGGCAGTAGATGAGGCTCTGCAGATTCTCAAATCCTCCTTGCTACACTGTAAAACGAAACCACAACCATTTGTTATTCTTCTGGTGGTGACAAGGAAGTCAAGGCAGGAAGGAATGACCTTTTAATGATGCTTTCTGACTTTTAAAGGGTTTGAATGTGTTGCTTTTTCTGGTTCTATTCAAGGTTCTGGTCGTAATATTAAACTTCCTTTTCTTCTCTTGAAAGTTTGAAATATTTTTGGTATTGAACCAGTGAGATCTTTAAAGGCATTTTAGTCCTCCTTCCCAGATTTCTCATGAATTTATCAAGCCGTTTGAGGTAATATGGTGAGAGCTTAATTTAAAGTCACTCAAAGTGGCAAGGGAATTAGCAAATGAATTTGGAAACAAGACCTCCAGTCTCTGAAACTCTCAGCTGATGTGCTGAGCTAGTGGGCCTTCCCTGTTTGAAGGAATATCCCTGTTTACATAGCTTACATAGCAAAATATAAATTAGGGCTCTAAAGGATTTGAATGATTTAAATACAGGTTTCCATTTAGCCCAATGACTGCAGTATGGTTTTTCCCATCACAAGGCTAATTTTAATTGGACTCAGAAGTGGAGACTTCTCAGTATAATAGGAGGGCCTTTGTTTGTTCACTGTTGTGACTAAAAATGGCACATTTTGCACTAAGTTAATGTATAAAAATATTTTCTAGGTTGCGAACTTTGGACACCAGTGAGAATAATTCTGCCAAACAAAAATGCATTGCTGTTCAGATTCCTCACATGGCTATATTAACACAAATGTTCCTCATAGTCCAGCATGAAGTGTTGTATTATAAAACATTATAGCACAGTCATCCTTTTCTCTGTTTCAAATCATTAACATAGGTCCAACAGTAGAGAGGACCAATTTCCATGATAAAGAAAGTCCTCTCCCATTTAATCACTTACCACCAAATGAACCGTTTAATGCCACATTCAGACATACTGTTTGAGGATTTCCCAAGGCTCCCCTTGATCCACTTATACTCCCTTATCTGCCTTTTGTCTCTTGTTAACCTGCTTGCTTGTTATAAGGGGAGGGGGGGAGGAAAAATCAAATCCATTGCAAGAGGTCCGCAGCTGTTAACTTATTTTTGCCCCCTTCAAAAGTTGCTTGAGATTTCTTGGAGCTTCTTCTTAGCAGTGCGTAATCACTGTAGTTAAATAGATTCTGTAATTACCTGCCTCACATGAAAATGGCTTGATTGCTGCCTCTTTGTCCAATCTAGTTCAACTTTAAATGACAGGTGAATTTATTCTAGATGAATACCTTGTGATATGGGAGCCCGACGGGGTGGTCTTTATTTATTTGCAGTCTTAAAAGCTTCAAACAAGAGAAAAACTTAGTTCTAAATTTACAGAAGAGTGGAGGTGCAAGGCTTCTGTGTTTACATACTGAGGACTAGCCCCTCTAACCTTTGCTTTGAGCAGAGCATTTATGGCACTCATTTGTGAGTACATGGGTAGGTATATTCTATTCCACAAGAAGAAAAAGCTGTGCAATATGCTTCAGGTGGTGTACAAAACCTACCAACACTTTGAGTAATGATTCCAGACTCTTGACAAATTCAGACTGTGGTAACAGTGTTGTATAAGCCAGGAAACTGAGCATTTGACTCCAGCTGTATTTAACTTAGCTCTGGCTGTGCCTTAATAGTGTTGTCTGTATTAAAAGAGCCACAGTTGCCACGGGGATGTTCATGCAGTGCTCTGCAGTTGTTCCAGTCTGGCTGTGTCTTTACTTGGAACTGAAGCCTTGGAACTCAAGTCCTGGTGTCAAGAAACAGCCCACACCCATCCAAAACCTAGAAAACAGTGGGGCTGCGTGTGCACGGGCCATTGGGCCTGGCTCCAGGATTCTGGAATCTCTGGAATCATGTGTGGCCAAAGCCATGGCAGGAAATGCTGGTGGTGCCGTCCAGCCCACTCACAGGAGCATTGTGCCAGTGGGTGTGCAGAGCCAAAGATCAGATTGGTTCACACTGGACTGGGTGATGGGTTTGTAACATGTGCTCCTTCCAGTGATGCTGGAAGAAGAAGAAATGCTTTTGTGAATGCACAAGTGAGAGCAGCATTGTTTTCTCCACTGTGTATTAGGTCCGTAAGGTAGGAATGGTAGAGCAGAGAGTAAATGTCCAGGAATGATGAGCTAGAACAGTGGGTTCCTTCAGCTTCCATAGTCCTGAAGTCCAATTTTATATACTTTCTACTCTTTTGTTTTTAATAATCAAAGCAATGAAGTTTCCTTTAAACATAATGTGAAATTAGGTAGCATTAAAAACACATCCAGAGATGCAGACAAACGACAGTCCATGCTTATAAACTAATGCATAAAATAATATTTATTTAAATACTGTGCTCCCTAGGACAGCCTCATTTCCTAAGGGTCTCGAGAGGAGAGCAATCATACGGTATAATCTCGTTAATTTAATATACGTCCGTGCAATGCAAACCATAAATACAGATCATTCAGACTAGAAATTGCAGTAACTGTATTAAGCAACCACAATTTCACTTCATTATGCACTGAAAAGCTTCTTAAGATAAAGATATATTCTTTTCTTTATTTCAAACAATATGTCACATTTTTAGTAATAATAATATTTAACAATCACATAGCATGATTCATCTTCAAAGTACTTTAAAAATAATAATGTTTTAATCCCAAAGACATGAGTAGGTAAATATTATTAACCTATTGCACAGATGGAAAGATTTATATGGGTTAAATAGCTTGTCTTGAACCACAAGGATAGTCACAGTCAGTGGTGGGATGAGGACTCACATTGCTCTGTTTTATGTTTACAGCTTTTTTGTCTGGTAAATTGCATGAGGGGTCTCAGGAGACAATCAGCCCCTTCCACAATATGTCCCCAAACTCTATGCATTGCTGAAGCTGTTCCCGTTCTTCACCACTGTTTTTGGTTGGTTTTTTTTTTTCAGCTGAGTTGGCCTGTATATCTTCCTTTTTATACAAACATGTATCTTCCTGGAAGGCCAATTATTTCTTGACTTTACATTAAAGTAGCTGTTTAGATAAGAGGAGAGATAATTCCCCAGATTACTATCTTTGGATTTATTTTTCTTATAACCTTGTAAGAAAATCCAGCCAGATCCCTGTCTCTCTTTTTCTCTCTCTCTCCCTCCTGCATGTCTTGAGATACAAATTCAGGATTAACATTTCTCTTCATCTTTCCTTTATCAAATGTTTGTTCAAGCAAAGGAAACAAAAAGGCATGGTTGTAAGCTCCAGGACACCTACTGAACCTTAGACCTACTCCTGCAGACTTGCCGAAATGATTATGTGGGTGATTATTCTTTATTTGGAGCTCTCACTGAGTGAATTTTACTTTCTTAATAGCCACACATCCAGTTTTCAGACTCTGCTGAGAATAAAAACGTAGTAAAATTAGCTGCCTCCTGGTATTCCCAGGAATCCTTTTGACAGAAGGATTAGTCCAAACGGCAGAATGGATTTACATGGTAAGAAGGTGGACTGCTCAAGGACCAAAGTTTTCTAAAATTCAAGCAGAGCTGGTGCTGGTATTGCAGTTTTGAAATCAGTATGAAAAAGGAAGGCTTAATTTAATATATTTACAGGATTAGTAATCTGTATTTATTGTGTAGGTATTGGGTAAGCACTGAATGAGGAGTATAAAAATGACTTTTCAGGTCAAGAAGTGCTATTAAAAACACCTCATGAGCACACTTTATATATTTTTTTATGTTTTTACAATCCTGTCCCATCTTTTTTTTTTTTTTTTTTTTGTTTTTTATTTTTCTGTTGACACAGAAGCGCCTGATTTTTGGAACTGATCATCACCCTGTTTCTCAACAATTTCAGTATGACCTGACTTGTCCTGTACTTCAGTATGGGAGACCCAGCCTGTGAGAGGCTTAGTCATGTAATTAAACTGAGGCTGTGTGTGTGTTTGTGGTGTGGTGCCACTGAAATTTAACGAAGATAGTAAATATTTCCTTCAGAAGCAAACTGGATAGGTGGTAGTCATGAAGAAGTGTTTAGATGGCACTCTTCTTGTTCTAGTTATTCATTAAGTGTTAAAGAGAGTTACTTACATCAAAAATAGTAAATGAGGATGGTGATTTAGTTTGATGGCTGTAGACCTTTGAAAGCCTGCTTCAAATGCCCTGTGCAGCAAAGCTTTTTCTCTCTCTTCATCCCCATGTTGGCATTGAGAGCTGCTGGGGACAGCTATAGAAATATTGCCTTTAGCCTGTGGAACCAGACATTTAAAGATGGCTTGAAAGACAACAGAATTAGGGGACTGTGAAGTACTGAATTTAGGAGTGGTTGTTTGCAGGTAATGGGATAGAGGAACATTGTCTGGCATATGATAGAAAGATGGTACATAAGGTAAAGTTGATTAAATACTGAGGAATAAGACTGTGATTTACAGCAATATCTATACTATTATTTGAAGTGTTCCCTTCAAAGCAAGTTATTTGTCTTCCAAAAGTGTGGTAATCTGGCAATGCAGATGTCAGAGCTGATGGTTGCCTGCAGTTACATGTGCACAGCTTTCAACTCTTGGGTGCCTGTGACCAAATACGCCATCTGGGTTTTCCAGTGTATGCTTCTTTGCTTTACTCATGTTCCTCTTCTGTTTTCTTTTAGCCTTCTTTTGTTTGGATGGCTCAACCTACAGAGAATTTTATTTGCCTGCTCAGCGCTCTATGGCTGATACTGTTTAACACTGGGTCTTCATTAACTCCTTCCATTGTATTTTCTTTGCTTACTTTCCAAGCCCCAAAGTATTGCTCAGACCCTTGTCCTTTGCCTTGTTCCCTGTAAGCTTTCATTCTGCTAGTAATGCCACCTGCAATGCCACCTCCCCCTGCAGGCTCTCCCATCTTTGTGGTGGCTGCAGGGTACCCCCCAGGTTTGCTTTGTGTACTAAGCCACCTCCTTGACATTCTTGCTGGAAAAACATTTCATCCATCTGTCCCCAGTAAGCTAATTAATGTCACCGTGGCTCTTCCCTGGCTTGTCGATTCACATTTTTTTTTGTGACTTGCAGTAGCTCAAGAGGAGGTGCAGCCTGAGTATCTGCACAGTGCTTTGCAGGCCAGGGGAGCAGGAGCTCACCCAGGGGCATCCCACTGCCGTGCTTTGCACCTGAACAGCTGCTGTAAGCCGTGTGTGCCTGAAGCACCAAGCGAGCACAGCCCGGTGTCACAGTATGGCTGAGCCTCTTGCTTTCTGCAGGGGTGGTTCTGTGGCCCCTGTGAACAAAGTGGTGTCTGAGCACCTCACATGAGTAAGTGGACCTTCCCATTAGCTGGCTGAGACAGGACAGTGCCGGCACTAGGACTGCTACTGGTGTCGGCTCTGTGACATGTAATGAATGAGCAGGTGCAATCCCCTCCAGCAGGGAGTGGTTTTATAGATACACAGCATGGATCTAGCTCACATCTGAATTACACCAGCACGAGCCTGCTGAAGTTAACAGATTTATTCCACACTAACTTTAAATGAACCACAGATGAGATTCTCTCTCATACAGAATCCATTGTACCATCAAGTTCTCCTCTGGTCAGACGCAGTAAAAACTATGCAAGTTGCTGTACAATGTGGTGCAGTATGTGAAATAGCTTCACAGTGGAACTTGCTACGATAACATACAATTAGTCTGTGCATTGACACTGAACAGCAAAAAGATGCTGAAACAAAATCTAAACTCTCTAGGAAGGGAGACATTTAACATCTCTGAGAAGTTCCTTGCAGGAGAACTTGTCAAATTCCTTTTCAGTTGTAGTTTCCCCTGTGCGTGCATGCTGTACTAGCTTATTTAGGAATAACTGTTGCACAAAAGCCTATCTTTTAAAGTGTCTTTCAGTGGGTACTAAAAATAATTCTGTCATTGTCATCAGAGACTTGGAGTTCTGAATCAAAAAATATATTAAAATATTTAGTGCCCTAGAGGTAATTTTCTGCAGTCTAAAATTGCTGATCTAGCTAGTAGTCCTCATTATTGAAACTTTTTGAACCTTGATACATTCTCAAACATTTTGTCTTAGTTTAAATGGAAATCTAAATTTTCTTCACAGTTATTGCTGTGCAAACAGGTACCTCCCACAGAGGCAGGAGTAGGATTTCAAGATTCTGAGAGCAGCTTCAGCTGCTATCACCAACTAGTGGGGGGGGGGGAAATAAAATGAAGGTAAGAAGGAAGGGATGACATCTCAAGGCTTCTGCAGAGTCTGTTCTGTCGTAGGATGTCTCGATAGAATAATTAACCAAATTGCTTTCGCACACATTTCTGTAGACCCAGTAAAGTCAATAAATTGTCAATAAATTGTTTCGCTTCAGGTGTTTTATAGTGGTAATACCTGAGGTTCAAACAAGTCAGTTTATCTCTCATTGTCTGGGTTATGTCAGCTAATTTGCGAAGTTAAACTTGCAAACTGGGTGTTCAGGATGTGAAACTATAAAACACAATGTTACTTGCTACATGAACACTGTTTCAAATATTCCAAAATAGCAGTTTGAAACAATTCTATGAAAGGATTTCCAATTCCAAGAGAATATAAACATGTGGAATAATGTATAGGGAAATATATTTTCATTTTCTTAATTATGTATATGCACTTCTGTTTTCTACACCAAATGCATCTGACTTCCATGAAAAGTAAATATTTCCACGTGTGCTAGTAACACGAAGTCATGGTGTATCCATGCTCTCATTTTGTAATGGTACTTGCATTTTCACAGATAGGAATCTTCACAGAAAGACCTAATTACACTTTTCATCCTCTCACTTGGCTCCAGCTGCAAAGATATAATACAGCAGCAGGCTAATATTTAAAATGGCATTGACTCAAGCGTAAGTCCTGAAGGTCACCATCATTAAAATCTAGGGGATGAGTTTTACACATGTTACTAAGATCATGCAGATGAAGAAAATAATCTACAGGGAAAGAGATTTTAGGAGCCTTTAATTTTTCTTGCTTTTAGAGCACTGGTTATATAATGCCTAAGCTAGTGGGGCTGGAGAAAATAAAAGTATATATATAAAAAAGCAAAAACTTATGTGTGAGGTCAGTCAAGGTGAATAACCCTTGTGTTGTAAGGTCAAGACTGCCCCCAGTCTTCAGTGCCTGGACTTTCCCATGTTCTCCTTCATCTAGCAGGACAATATTAAGCATTACTATTCACAGGATAATGAATTAGGCATAAGAGGAAACTGGCAGATGCAGTTTCTCACCTTCTCTCCACCTTATTTATAAAGTCATGGCAGTCAAGCAAAATCCCCACTGACTAGAAAAATGGAGACATCATACCTGATTTTTAAAAGGGTAAAAATAGGACCCTGGGAACCATCAACCAGTCAGATATTTCTGTGTCTAATAAGAACATGGATCATATCCTCCTGGAAGCTATGTCCAGGCATATGGATGACAGGGAGGTGATTAGAGCCAGCCACATGGCTTTGGAAAGGGCAAATTGCACCTGACTGATCCAGTGTCCTTCTGTGATGCAGTGACCACGTTGAGAAGGGAAGAGCGAATGGTGTGATGTATCTAGGCTTCTTTAAGTCCCTTGACGTGGTCCCACACAGCATCTGTGTTGCTCAGTTGGAGAGCTGTGGGTTTGGTGGTGTGGTGGGCTGACCTTGGCTGGCTGTCAGGTGCCCACCAAGCCACTCTGTCACTCCCCTCCTTGACAGCACAGGCAGAGAAAATACAATGAAAAGTTCATGGGTCGAGGTGAGGAGAGGGTGATCATTCAGCATTTACAGTCTCAAGCAACACAGACTCAGCTTGGGTAAATTTATTTTATTGCCAATTTAGCAGTGTAGTATAAAGAAAAACAAGAAGAAATACAAAACTAAATTGTCTGATCCTATGATAGCACTGATGAAAATAAAAGTCCTCGAACAAGTGTTTATCCAGGCAGTGATGTTCGGTCCCAGCAGCCTGAGTGTAATGTATGCAATTCTGTAAAGTGTAAGAAGGACTCAGCACACTTTGGGCATCTTGGAGTTCCAATCATTTGTTTCCTTGGCCTGTATTGATTCCTGTGCTATGTATTGACTATCAGATCTCTTTCTTGTCATTTTCTGTATGTTCTGTGCAATGTCCACATAAGCTTTTGTTGTGCCTCCCCACCCTGTCCCTCCAAATCCTTTAGCATGCTGCCAGCACTTCTGTACTGCCTGTTTTGTGTCGGGTTGCAGAATGATGAGCCGCTGCATGAATTCATTTAAATCCATTCTGGGCTATTTATTTTCATTGTAGTGTCCTTGTTTCTCGTGGAATTTTTGATTGTGTTTGCATCTGCATTATAACTAAATGGGAAAATGTAAAGTTTTCAAATTTTAATGGATTAATAGTAGCTATTCCACGGGAAAATTGGCACCATAACTGCCTATGCAAAGAATAGAGACAGGAATTAAGAAGTATTTTGACATTGTTTACAAAATGGCAAGGGTGGCACAGAATGGTCTGTGCCTACCTGGAGAGAGGGCTTGAAGAGGAGGGGAATGGAAAACAAAAGACTGAGTGGCAATTGCTATACTAACATGTAAACAATGAAGCAGATAATCTGACAAATGGTCAGGAAATTTTCTTTAAGATCTGTATCTCAGATTGACCTCACAACAAGCAGGTCAGACAAAAGTTCCAGACTGATGGATGAGATACAATCTTGTACGAGTAGAGGGAGAGGTTGACTGTTCAGAAGAACCTGATAGAAATTTTGGCACTGATTTAATTATGATCAAATTTGGGTGTAATATGTTACCATGGCAATTTTTTCCTAATTACTGAGTTCTCACAGGGATAGTACAAATGAAAAACAAACAAAAAATCAGCAGAAATGTTTGATCTTTTCTACCACAATTACAAAGGACTGGGTCTGATGTAGAAACGGTGGGGTGATATTCTATGACCCATAGCATATGAGTTTCATTTAGATGATCCTCATGGTCCATGCAGCACAACTGGAGGGTCTGTAAGAGGAAAAGGAGGAGACAGATAAGAAGAGTATGCCTAAGAATGGAATAATGTATGATTTAGTGAACTAGATTCAGATCTAATTCCCTGGCTTCAGTGGAATTTAACTTGGATTTACATTGGTGTAAACAGGATCAAATCTGATCCAGATCTGGATCACTGAACCTTATATAGCCACAAAAATATATATCTGGCATTTCCTGTAATGTGTGGTATATCATACCACTGTAGTATTTGCTAAGTCACATTGCTTGAACCCTAACCTATTTTGGAAAGGCAGTTTGTAAAGAAAGAGGACTTTTTAAAAAATGTCATGTTTGATATCTTTCTTTCAAGATAACTTCCAACCTCCATCACATTGCTGTTTCGTTCTAATTTAAACCATTAGATGTAGGGAAGGAAAAGGTAATCCATCCTGAAGAAAAAAAGTAATCAATGCAAGTAGGTGTAATTAGTAGTACTTTCCTCTGGTGAGCCAATGGTGTAGAAAGAGCTGAAAAACCACTGCAGACTGCATTTGTTCTTCCTAATGTGTTGTGACTCCCTCACAGCTTTCATAATGAAGTTGTTTAGATCTCCCCTAGGACAGATATGTCTTTTTTTTACTAGTTAAACAGGCTGACAAGCTCTAATATGCCATGAATAATTTTGTCTATGAAGAAAGATCCAGTCATACAGACTTATATGGGCAGCAGGAGTTTTAATTTTCTTATTTGTTGAAAACCAAAATAAGCTATTGATGAAGTGCTTACTTCACACTTCATGTTTTTACTGAGTTTATTAAATATATTTATAGGTGTAAATCCTTGGGGATATTCTGTCTAAACCTGAATGTGCTTCTAGTCACTGGGAGGCTAGGTACAAAGATTTGTGAGCTATGTATGTTGTTGATTGCTCCTTTGCATTCATTCTGATTTGCCAAGAGTCTTCTTTTCTTGACAAGTTTAGTAACATAAATTAGAAAAAGGAAATAGTATGCCAGAAGATGAGAACGTGACTATTCCATGTGTTTAAACTTCTCCACCAGTCAGGTTATTTGTTTCATAAACCTGAGCCTAGTGGGAATACACATAGAATAAATCAGCATTTGAAAGGAAAAATAAAAACCCAAACCCTACACCTCCTCTGAATGTTGGTGTAGAAGCAGATGCTTGACCACCTTATACAGCCTGGCTCAGATTTTGCCTGATGGTTTTGTGCATTCTTATTGGTTTAGAATACTTTGTGCAGGATGCCTAGCAGTTTTGGGGTGCTCCACCCACTTAATTTTCCTCCCTCTTTACACCTTGCTGTAATCTTCCTTCTGGTTGTATCTTGTCCAGCCTAGGGTGTTGCCGCTATAAATTGTATCAGAGCAATATCTGGGCAGGTCTTCAGAAATGCCAGAGTCGTGTGCTTAAGGAAAACCATAAGAACATGGTGTGCACATGTATAGAGAAGCCTTCACAGCTACAAGAATAAAAAACAATCTAAGTGCCTCCCCTGGGATTTTTCTGCATAAAGGAGCACAGTTCTCCTTCTTGCTGCTGATCAAAGGTGTCTGTGGCTCAAGCTGTGTTTTTGTTAGATCTGTGAGGAATCACATTGGCATTACTGTGACCCTGGCTCAGAGCTAAACCACAGTTGCTTCTGGCACTGAGATCCGAACAGCAGATATCAGTACCCCACCATACCCCACACCAGACACCAGCTGTTGTGTGGCTGACCCCTCAGAAGCCATCTCTCTTGTCCAGGTGAGTGTATTTGCCAGCAGGTCAGTCAGGCAGCCTGTACACTTGCACACCAGCACTTGGAACACTCTGTGTTTCTGTGTCAGAAATGTACAGCGGATGAAAGCCGATGAAAGGCTGCTCAGATCGCTACCCGAGGAGGAGTCTTTGCTAATTTTCCAGCAGAAAACCACTCTGTTCCCTTTGTTGCACCAGTTGCTGGGTTTCTGGACAACCTTCCACAGCTTAAACAGCTGCGTTCCTCTGAAGGTCGGGTGTTTGAGCCACAATGCTGTTCCGTCCCAACCAGAGCCTTCTTTTTGCTCTCATACCTGTTTGTTTGGCATGCTTCACAGGTACAAACCCTTTTGGAGTCAGCAGAGTATTTATCAGCAACTCCACTCAGCTAAGAGGTAGAAATACTGTCGATATTTGTTCATAGATTGCTGCTTGATTTGCTAGAGATAGTGGTCTCCAAGGAGGGATGCTCCTGGAGAGGAAGTTATCAAGTTTCCCTTGATCTCTTTGGGTACAAGTGTTATTAATCTGCCATCCTTCAATTCTGAACAGCTAATTACAAGTGGTGGGATGCAAACTTTTAATAAAGGAAAAATTTCAGAATCTTTTGATTCCCACTGGTCTGTGAAGTGTAGAGTTACTGAAAACTTGGGTGACTGTAGTATGCATATAGAGGATACACCCCCCCCTGCAGTTTGGATGACTCCCAGTGTGTCATCCACAGTTTTGACACCTTTTATCATTATGAGGAGGTCATTTCATTGGACAAGTCCCTCATCATAAGCTGGATGCTGTCTTTCTGTGGATTATCTTAAAAAGATCTTAACTCTTTTACAGGGAGAAAAAAAAAAAAAAGGAAGTTCTTTATGCACTGAAGGTCATTTGGGTGATGTTTCATTTCACTGGAGCTTTTTTACTGATTCCTAAAAAAAGTGGAGCTTCCTTCAAAATAAAAAGATGATTCTCACTACTTTCTTTTTCTCACCGTAAATCATAGAATCACAGGATGGTTTGGATATGTAGAAACCTTAAACTTCATTTTGCTCCAGCTCTCCTGCCCAAGGGCAGGCACACTCCACTAGACCAGAACTCTTCAAGGTGGCAGTAGACTTCTGCATGGGGGAGACTATCTACATATGTGTGACTAAGGAAAAACAATCATTTTGGCCAGCTTGTTAAAGATTGTTTTGTAATTCATAATACAATCTGTATATGTCTCCCCAATGCAATCACCTTCATTTTTAACTATTTCCTAAGAAAATAAGGCCTAAATAACTGTATTGCCTGTCTGCCTGACTCTCTGTTACCTGTATTTTTAAGCTGTTGCCCAGTTTTGGCTGCTTAATGGGGAGCAGAGGTCTCAAAGATACCAAATTCCTGTAAGCTTTGCGGAAATTGACACCTTTGTGAAAGGAAAGCTAAGAAGAATTACACCAATGTGTATTACTTTTGTCAGCAGCCAGCAGGGCAGCTAAAACATACAAACTCCTAGATGGAAGGAGTATTGAAAAATGAAATATATACTGTCATGTGTGCTTAGTCACGAATCTTTGTGCTCAACTTTGTTTTCGTTACTTCAGAGTTCACTATTTTTGTGTATAAATTGAGCTCTGTTCCTTTCATCATTCAATACTTTAATTATAGTCATAATCATCTAATATGGAGTCTTGTTATCTAATGCTCTTAACTAATTAATGCTGTAAATTACTGTAAAAATCCAAGATGAAAGTTGCTATGCAATAAAAATTACTGTGTTTCTGGTTCCCAGTGTATAACAGATAGATTATTTTAAAAGCACCATGACCCAAATAGGGAGGCTATCATTTTACTCCTCCAATAAACACTGTGCAATTACACAGAAGCTTGGGGGGTTTGTAACTGTCATTACTGTTGTGAATTTAAAGAAATGGAGAGTTTACATTCCCTGCTGCCCAGAGTTTTTCTATGAGGTCAGGCCACCTCTTGGCCGTAAGGATCCCAACAGAGTTGGTTGGGCATGTGGATTCACGTCAGGGAGCAATCTGGTGCTTTGCCTGTGAATCTTCCAGTATATGCAGATTGGACTGGGTAGGAGAGGGGTGCAGGGCAATTAGAGCATCTACATCTAACCCTCCTGGTTTATATGGCTTATGAGATCTGGTTTTAAGGATAGCTTAGCAGATATTGTGAATTTCAAATTTGACTGATGGGGGAAGATCAGGGATGGTCCAGATGAAAGTTGATGGTTTAGAATAAAAGCCGTAGAGGAGATGAAGACAATCTGGTCCATCAGTGATCCTTCTTCAGGCCTAATGTTTCCCTGCCTTACTCTTGCTCTTCTTCTCTGGCTTCATTTGTAACTTTTTTGGGTAGTTTCTGGCTGTAGTTGCATTTCCCTCACTGACTGTATCCACAAATCCTGCTCATTAGTTTTTCTTCAGTGAGGCATCAAATGCTGATTAATCTCAATGCATCCTCAGTGTCTAAAACTTGCCTTAGGAGCCAGATACTGCCCACACTGTGCACAAAACTGCTGCTGACATCAAGAGTTACGTTGCAGATCCAGGCGAGTATTGACAATGCAGGAGTTTTGCTGCAGATCAAGGGCAGATCAAGGATCTCTATGGGAGCTTCTGCACGTTTCTTTCCAAATGGCTGTGCTGACAGGGAAGTAGGCTGCTGGGTTCATAACAGCAGACACAGATCTGTCCCTGTCATAGTTTGATTAGTGGAACTGAAAAAAACCTCTGCCTGGTTTCCACTAATGAATTTACCCTCAAGTATTAAGGCATATTTTTCAGAAAATGAGTTGTAAAATTCCAACCTTACTAAAGCCTTAAAGAGTTTGACCATTGTTTTCAGTGGAGTCAGGGCTTCATCCTTCATGCAGCAGCTGTCTTGTTCTTTGGCAGGTGGGGTGGTTGTCCAGTGATGAGTTAAATGATTCTTTTCTCTAGTTTTGATGTTAATTTGGTAAATATGTGAAGTGCTTTAGCTTAAAAGTGAGCAATACAAAGTTCTATGCATAAACAAATTCAGTGAAATTTAAGCCTGAAAGTTTAAAATATCCAGTCATTATTAATTTAAATCGTGTTATTAAGTAGTTTTACTTCTGCTTCAGAAATGTATTTTTGGAAGAAGTTCACAGTAGACTGAATAGGATGTGTTCTGTTAGCATTTGTGAAACCCTGTAGCAAGTTATTCATCCCACTGTTTAATTTACAACTTGTGGTTTGTGATGGGTGCATTCCAAACTCTACATCATTCATCTAGAGGGTTGAGAAGACTCTGGGACTTTGAACGGAACAAAAATAAACCCTCTTTATCACATGTAATTCGTGAATTACAGAGTAAAATATATCTTAATGATCATCTGTTTAATTAAACCAAAAGAAAATTTGTCACCCTCCTGGAGCTGTGCCAGTTAGTGCCGGTGGCAGACTAAACTAGTTTTAACAAGATTGTCCCTAAAACACCAAGGCAGTATTTTAATACAGCTGCATTCTGAACTCCATTTTTTCTGTTTAAAAAGAGATTGAAGGGGTATAAATTTTACAGCAAATGTTTCCAGCACCAAGCAGGTATAAATTGTTTCGCTCAGAGAATAACTATCAATGTTTGAAACAAAGTTTCATATATAGCTGAAATGTATATTGTCAGCATACTTGGAAGTCATAAAAAGTCCCCTTTCTACACAGAATAGTTGTTCTAGTTCTCTGACAGTGCATATATGAAATTATTGTTTATTGTTTTGATCACACCAAAGCCCTCAATAATATAGAGATCTGTGCATGTTTGCCCTGTCTTCATAAGCCGCTGAACTTCTCTAAACCATGCAATGCTCACATTTGTTGAACAATATTATAAGAAAATTATTACTTTATTTTGACATTTTTCCTAGGAAGCTCTCCTAAACTGCTTCAAAGAATGTCAAGAGCACTTACAGGAAGTAATGAAAAGAACCTTACAAAACTCATCTTTCATGATAATCTGAGCTTTAAAGTCGTGCGCTTTGTGCCAAAGTGTCACCTGAGTGCACTGTCACTCTTTTGAACTGCCACGTGCTAAGGGAATCTGCAGCTATACCGGACTGCAGACAGTGCTAGGACTCTAAAGTGTTTCCAAAGAACGTTATTAAACAACCTGAGCACCTGCTGTGGGATCTGCAGTAATATCACTAATTTGGGTCTTGATTTTAAAATTTTCCTGGTGAATTTTTCAAGACCACAGATATCACTGAGTGGCGGAAATGGGAGCTCACACCTTACTGCTGTTAGGGCACCTGAAAATCTCTCTCTTGGCTTTTGTAGAGATACCATTAAGAATCCAGTGACAGTTTCACACATGGACAGTTTGTAGGCTTGTGTCAATGAAGAATGACTTCCAGAAATAGATCTGCCTCTCTCAAACCTTTTTTGCCTTGTGTACATGACAATAACTGCTGAATAGCCTGGTAGCCTGGCTTTTTTCTGTTTCCCCTGCACTGAAGAAAACCACAATAAGCACTAGGATTATAAATAATAATTTTGTTACTTCTTTTTTTTTGCAGAAAAGACAAAAACAGTCTTTTTGTTCTACCAGAAGCATGGTATTTCATGTATTCATTTTAAATTAGCTTATTTTCCAAGATGAAAGTTGGAGGTCAGGAATCATCACTGCCAGTAAAGGCAAGAGCTCATGGAAGGGAATCAAAAGTTAAGAAGAGGAATTAAGAAAGTATCAAAACTTTTAACTATAATGTGTTTTCTGTCTGTGTAGCACAGTATACATTTGTACACATTTGCCTAGCTGTTACAAGGCAGATAGATATACAAAGGTACACTCAGAATATTAGGGTGAAAATTTAAAATCAGAACATGTATAAATGTCTTTAAGATCTATTGATACCTAGGTGTAGTGTATTTATAGTTTTGTTGATGTAATTTAAGCGCTACAGCTTTAAAATGTGAAGCGTAGAAGTATTAAAAAAAAAAAAAAAGTGAAAAATTAGACTCATCATGAATATTTCCTCTCAGATTTGTGTTTTCAAAGGGCCTGTATCAATGAGTACTGAGGTTTTTAGGGATGGAGGCATTATGAATAGTCAGAAAACCATACATGCTGAATAAACTACACTGCCATTCCATCATGGTGCTTTTGTGAACAAAGTGCAGCATTGCTGAGGGGTGTCTTGACAGATTCATAGTTTTGATTTTCTTTTAGTGGCCTCTTCAAGTGTTAATAAAAACATAAAAGTTTTATGTCTGTTTCAGAATTATTTGGAGTGCAGCCGTCTGCCATAGTGCCTCCAAGAATGTCAAATAGAACCTGAAGGGAAAGGTCATGGAGCCCAGCTCTCACAAATCAGATTCCAGTGCCAAAGGGAATAAGGTTTTCCACCTGTGCCAAGAGATTTTACACTCATCTGCACCCATGGTTTTCATCAAAGGAAGTCAGTCAGCTTTGTGTATGCAGTGGATGGGGCAGGAGATGTAGGTATTAATACCTGTGACAGACATCATGTCAGTCACAGCTGTCAGGTGGAGTTGTCACCAGTTCATGTTGTGCTTTGGAGGTATTTAATTTTCTTTGTTAAAACTTTAAAGACAGGAGAAGAAAAAAAAAAAGGAGGATGGAGCAAAGAGTGGGTAACAAAGGAATAACTGGAGAACTAGTTTTATAGTGTGCAGTGCCTCTGTTTGGTAGCACCTGAGGGGCAGCATGCTAAGAAGTTGATCCACAGTAATGAAAAAAAAAAATCTCTATTTGCCAGCAAAGACTAGAATTAGTTTATTTCAGTTGTTGCCAACATGAAAATCTCCCCGTTTCTTTTTCAAGAATGAATAATTAAAATCATTAGTGCTTGTTAACATTGTGCTGGACTACATCATGTTGCATTCCATGAGCACTTAGCTGTGAAATAATGGAATTTTCTGCTTCCAGACACTTATTAATTCGCAAGCCTGGGTGACATATAAATGAAAAAGAGAGGGACAAAACCCTACCTCAGATGTCTGTGCCATGCAACTCCCTGGTGTTAAGCTTGCAAGTTAACACAGAATATAGCAAATCTAAAAAAAAAATTTGCAAGATATTAATCTTTCACCCTGACCACTATGAACACATTCCTGGTCCTGACACATGGTCAAACTGCACGGAACTTGTGTGCTTCATATTTGCAAAAGGATGGGCTCTGGATTGCCGATGCTAACAACATTGTAAAAAATACATAAACCAGACTATTTCCTCAGCTGCTATTAATAGTCAACTTTGCTAATGGAGCTGGGGATCTGTCAGTCCTGTCTGTTTGTGTACAGCTAAGTCACAACAGTGCTGCAGTTTAGATAAGATTTTTGAAGGGAGCAAGCAAAATAGATACTGTTTGTTCATTTTATTTTTATGGAGAAACAGACAAAGATCAGGTCTGTATTTCAAAGCTTTTTCTAATATAGGTATATCAAAAACCAAAAAGTCAACAATATCTGAAAGCTGTGCTGGCAAAGTCATGAGTTTATTTGCTATTACAGCAGCCAGAGGCACCTTTGCTGATGTACTTTTGTTTCAGGAGCTGTTTTACACAAACAGTTCAGAAATTACCTTGTGTAACTATAGAGATAATCAAGTCTGGTTTTCACAAGGGTGAACAGGGTGGTTATCTGTTTCATATATATATATATATATATATATATATATATATATATATATATGTCTCCATATGTTACTGTTTGAAAGGATCACAAAACAGACATAGAAGAGAGTGTATGCAGGGAAATGAGCAAAACTCTCTCTGTATCAAAGAGTTCCTTGGGGCCACAAGTCAATAAACTGCAAACATCAGAGAAATTTCTTTCAAGAGCAACAATCTTTGGTGTAATAACAGTTGTGTTTCTTAAATGTGCAGTGGAGAGGGCAGCAAATCAGAACTTTTTCCATTTCTCCAGGCTTTTTATGCATGAGGGATGGCACCCAGCTGCTTTTGCCAAGTCTGTGCAAGTTGGGCGCTTCAGACAGGAGACTAGCAATCATCTAAGTGGCATAGTTGGCTAAACCACAGCTACTGGCATATCATGGGGGGCTCCAAATGAGTTTTAGGGTTCATATGCGATATGGAAAACATTGAGAATAGAATACACCTTTCTAACACTTCAAAAAAGGCACATAGCTTCAGGAGTACTGACTTCATACATCTCTTATTTAGAAAAGAGAAAGCTGCAGGGTCCCAGTTCTTCAGGAGGTAGGTTTTGAAGTTCTAGACATACATGTTTAGAGACATTCAATGATTGCATTTTGTAGCAACTCAAAATTAAAGCACAGATGTCCCATCCTTCGCTCCAGGCCAGTAGATTTTCTTGCCTCCCACTACGGTGCTGTACCCTGCTAAGATGCAGTGCAGGTGGGTTATCCTCAGTCACTTAACTGGAAGGGAGCTTATGGGAGCCATCAGTGCTGTCAGAATGGCACAGCAAACTTATTTGATCATCCTCATGAAAATTAGGAGAAACGGCAGTTATGTGTTTCCAAACAGGAGAACCTAGACCTAAGGGGCTGAGAGCAGTGTGGTTTGACTGCAGCATCTCACCTGAGTGGTGAGGCTCATGGTCAGTCTTCATGGTTGGAGCATTTCTGAGGAAAAGAGCTCTAAAGAAGCATTTTTTATTTGGTTTTTTATGTGCTTAGACCAGAAAGTTCAACAGCTCAGGACTTCAAAGGCTACTATTGCTTCCAATGTGTGGTATCAGAGTAGTTAAAGATGTTCCTTTTCAGTAAGTCCAGCATAAAATTCAGTGTCTCCAGGGCTGCAGGAAAAATTGCTTAGCTGAGCACTGTAGAAGTTACTTTCCTGTGTTTCCCATAAATTTCTTCACAACTTAAATATGTTATTTGAATTTACACTCTTTCAGATACTCTGGGTTTTTTCCACTTTCCTGTATGCTAAAGACTATGATTCTTCATAAGCTGTCAGAGGCTAAACAGTAATACTCTGCCTTAATTTTATTAGATTGTGACTCCCTTTTATTGAGTAACGAACATTATGAGTTAAAAGTCTGCATATCATCCTTTGATGGTGACCTGGACCTTTTTAAAACCGTTACTTGCAGGGCATTCAATCCAGTCAGATGCCTACTGATGGAAAAACAACCAAGAGCTCCTGCTGACTATGTACAGGCAAAGCTTGACAGCCCAGCATCAAACAAAAAATTGATTTCAGACCCAGAAGTCAATATCTTGCTTTTTCAAAGGCACTTTGGCACTTGAGAGGGAAGTTTACATGTAATGTACACATTTGATTAACAAAATAAAGAAGAGATGGCCTTTTTGGACTTGATTTGGTGCACCCATGGTTTTCTATAAACAGTAAAGCCGATGCAGTGTTGATCTGTGCACCTGGAGGGGAGCCTCAACTCTTTTTACACATGCACAGATAGCATCTAAATGGACCTGATTTTTGATGTAATGGATCTAAACAAATGAAGTTTCCTAAGTACAGCTATGACCTGGTAATGTTTCAGAATGAATTCTTAATAAGTTTATAAAGTCTAGTCTTGTCAGTCAGTAACAAAGTGCCATTTTATCTGATTTTTGAGGTCCCTCATTTCCAATTGCTACTTGTTATGGTCAGTTTCTGAGATGAAGAATGATTGCCTCTTTTACATGTGGTATACTGCTGGAAGTCAAATTTAGATTTTGATAGTTACCGAGTCTTTCTGCACTAATCCTGATATGTGTAGCTGTACTAGCAATATCTAAAATAGCTATGGACAGTGTCTGGAGACATTCATTGGGACACTGAGAGGTGTTGTCATGAAAATACACTGTAGGTTTTATATTCTGCAGCTTTTTTTGGTGCTCAGTCTTTGTAGCACATGCTATTGCAAATTCAGTGTCCAAGTTGCACATTTAGAGGGATACTCAAAACTTTTTACATCTGTATAGCTGATGCTCTTCTAGTTTGTGGACTTTTCTGAACAAAAGACTGCACCAAAGTTTCATAGGAAAACCTTTCTTTAGGTTTTAGTAATCCACAGTCAGCTGTGTGTTCATGCACATGGCATCATAAAGTACAGGTGAAATACAAGGCTATGAAGATTGCAACTCAAGGAGTTCAGCTTAAAAAAGACTCTGAACCAGAATACTCCTTAGAACCAGGACACAGACACTGATGATTCTAACTGCAATGATGAGGACTATGCTTTTCTCTGGTGAGAGTCCTTAATGGAACAGCAGCTCCCTCTTATTCTGTTACTTTATACAGAGGAAAGAACATCAAGGTAGCTGTCCTGTTGTTGTTTTGTTACTTAATGGAGATCACACATCAGCACTTTGCTTTCCTTTTATGTTTTGGTGTCATTTTGAAAACCAGGGACACAAGTTTTGCTACAGGAAAAGAGGTTTTTCACGGTCTGTTGAAAACACTCCACTTGATAGTAGGAGAAGCTAGTCTTAAGTGAAATTCAGTGGATGTACGTCTTAAGGAGAGATACAGTCACTCAAGTTGTAACGCTGAGTCTAGTTTTTAAGTGTTAGTGAGGGAAAACACTTCTGAAAGCACTCTATCTCTGCTCAGATAAATCATCTGACTTCGGAGTGACCTATTTCACTCAATCTCTTTTCACCATCCTGTGTGGTGGCTTCCTCACTGGACTGTCCCATGGAGACAGACACTGTTGTCAGACATTCCTCAAAGGAGGAAATTCTCCTCTAGGTTGCAGAATATCAGTGCCAGCCATGGGATGGACCAGCTTACAAAAGAGGTACCTTTGCACACTGTTTCAGCTCAATCTAGATGTTGTACGTTTAGCTGGACTGTCTGCAGATAGTAGAAAAACTGGGTCTGCAATTTGTCCTGGCTGTCATCAAAGCCCCTAAGGCAGCCTCCAAGCAGGCAGCTCCTCCTGCTTTGATTTTCCTCCTGTTATCTTCCTCCTAATAGCTACCAAATTGGGGTTAAATATTCTGCTCACTTTTCATTTTGCGGATGCCATCATTGGCTTGGCATGTGTCGGATAGGGAAACTGTTTCTGGCAAGCAGTCTCACTTCTAATGGCAAACTCCTTGTGCCCCCTACAAAGGTGATGGAAAAGACCCAGTTCAGTTTTTCCTAGTCCACCTGACCTTAAGTGCCTCATCAGATTCACGAGAGAAGCATGCCAGGTCCCATACCCAGTGGCACCCAACAGGACAGGGTGCCCAGTTAAGGTGATCTCAGCTGGCTGGTGCAAGTGCTGTGAGTGTCCATCTGCAGGAGATTGAAGTGGGTCGTGTAGCTGAAGCAAGGCTCTTTGCTGTTCTGTCGACTGAATGCAGAGTATATAACTTTTAAAAAAATTGTTTCCGCTGCAAGGGGTGGCAGGATGGAGGCTGGGGGTGTTGTACCTTGTGAATGGGCACAAGTACGATTGCCCAAAGGTCACACTAGCAAGTTCATCATCCCAGCTGCTGTGGAGCTGAAGTTCAAGGGAGCACAGAGTGATTCATCCCACCTCGCAATATATACAGTGAGTAAAAAGAAATATTTCTTTTACCTAATCCAGACAACAGTTAGGCATCAGTCTGTCTGAATGTGAGCAGACATACAGATGACAAATGCGTGGAGGATTAGAGTAAGCTGCGGAAAAAATGAGAATGTGTTTTTCACTCAGAGGTTAGCGCATTTGCCCTGAACACAATCCCAAAATCTAATGAATCAGAAAGTGTAATTGTTACATAGACTAATTTCAAAACAGTACTACTCATTAAAGATTAAGGAAGAGAAAAGGAACATGAGGTTCAGACCTTTTATTGAAATGTTGTCATACTAGCTCCTCATTGGTAATTTTTTATGGTTCACATTTATTCAGCTCTTCATTCACAGCCTTCTGTCAAGTCTCTCTAATATGTACCAGGTACAAGCTTCATTAACTGTATTATCTTTCAGCTCTGCTTTATCTGTGGTTAGCAAGCCAGTGTTTCTCAATGACATTTTAATGTTAGAAAACAAGTTAAAAAAAAATACACAAAAACACAACATAAAAGCAATTTGATTTCTATCAGTGCTTTTTGCATTCAGATTTCCAAAATTTCCTTACATTTGAATACAGACATATTAGATACACTTTGGATACCGAATTTTAGAGAAAATTAGACTTATGGGGAGCTCTTAAGTTCTGGCTATTTAGACTTCCACAGCTGCCAGCCTGTCTTCTAGAAATGTTGAACTTTATTTCTGGGATGCTCTTTCACTGGCACCTAATGTCTAAGGCTCCTTTGCTATTGACAGGTTTCTTCTGTTCTCCCGTCAAGGCACGAATCAACCCTTAAACAGTCTTGCTTGACTCCAAGACTATTAGAGATTTGGATGAGTGGGGGAGAGGTGTTCTAGGAGGTGTTTGTTTTATTCCTTGGTATTTTGTTAGCTCAGCTGATCCCTCTGAGTAGCTTATGTCAGGTTTTTCATTCTAACAACAAGTTGAGGGAGAATGAAAAAGTCTGTGTCTTTTTAGAAACCAAAGAGGAAAATTGCAAGAATGAAAATGTTGAAAATTCTCTCTTTCTGAGTGAACAAAGATAACTTACAGATAGTCACATTTAGCTATGTCATACTTGGTTATGAAAGACCTTGGGGAATCTTGTACAATTTGTGCACTGGCCATGGTGTCCTGCTCCTCTATAAAGTCTTCTGAATTGCTGTGGTGCTGTTGTCCCAGTAAAGGCTTGATGGTAGATGCAGAGAGGTGTGTCAGAGGTGGGATCTGTAATAATTCAATTCTATAAAAATGCAGTTCTATATAATTGACAGTGGATGATCTGAGCATCTTCCCACTGTGTAAGATCTACACATGTACATGATGTAAGAGAGCCGTTGCAGCCAGCATTAAGTTCTCCTTCCTGTGAGGAAATACAGCCTCACAGGTTATATCATTGAAACATTGTGGGTCTCGTTAATAATCATAGAATCACAGGTTTGGGTTGGAAGGAGCCTTAAAGACCCTTCAGTTCCGACCTCCTGCCATGGGTAGGGACGCCTTTTACTAGACTGGGTGGCTCAAAGCTCTATACAGCCTGTCCTTGAACACTGCCAGCAGTGGGGTATCTGCAGCTTCTCCAGCCATACTCAAATAAGGGGAAGTTGATATTTTAGGAAATCAAGACAGATTTTTTTTTTTTTTTTTTTGAGGGGGGGGGGGTGTTTGTTTGTTTGTGTTTTGGGGGTTTTTTGTTTGTTTTTTGTTTTGTTTTTTGGTTTGGTTTGGTTTGGTTTGGTTTGGTTTGGTTTGGTTTGGTTTGGTTTGGTTTGGTTTTTTGTGGTGATGTTCCATTGCAAATCCCATAGGAGTTTTAGGTCACAGCTGAGGTTTTTGTTGCATCCAGAAAGTCCTGCACAGCTGCAGTAATTTTCAGTAGGAAGATTTCCTGGCTTGTGCTTTTGTCTATACCTTATTTCTTACATTCCCTAATTTGAGAAGAAGACAATAAAAAACAAAGTACCATAAGGCAAGGGAAATAATTACTAATTTTAGTCAAGGTATATTAAATTCCATAGTGTTCAAACATGACGTAAGTGTTCAGAATTTGTATATGAATGGAAAAAAAAAATTCTGGAAGGAAAAGCTACCTAAATGTCAGGGGAAAAAAACACAAACACCCCACCCCCCAAAAACAAAACAAAACAAAAAAAACCCCAACAACAACAAAACCCCACCAAAATACAAGCTATAAAATCCTGTGAAAAAATCACATAGACCAGAGTAAGATAGATGTGCTGTCTTTACTTTTTAGAAATCACGGAGGATATGAAAATAGAGAATGAAAATAACACATTTTTACTTGATTCGAAAGCATTATCCATAATAGCATCTGCAATGTGTCTGTAATAATATGGTGTATATTGGAATTTACATAACAGGTCTTTGAAAACAGGCTGTGACTCACAATGTGAAAATGGTGTCTCCAGAAGAAAAAGTCAACCATTAGCAGGAGAACTTCACAGAAGGCCTATTGCTTATTCCAAGATCCACCCATTTAGCCCCTTTGTAGATTGCAGAGTATTCATCTCAGGCATGAGCTATGCTGGAAACTTGAATAGCTGGTCTGGGAAGCCTCTGGTATGTTTCTCCTGAATATAAAAAGTCATTTTCTCTGGTCTGAATTAAATTCTTATTAATGGTGATCAGCTGACAGCCCTTAAAGTTAGAAACCCTCTATTTGTGTTCATCTCCTTCAGCCGGATTTCATACACTGTTCCTATCTTGATTCCTGTCTGTTGAGTAGGAGAAGAGTCATTAATTTAACTAAACCAGGAGTAGAATTCCTTCACTGTTGTTTTTATTGCCTCAGTGGTGAGGACTTCAACTAAACAGTCCCCAGTAATATCGAGTCCAAGAGGGCTGAAGAGCTGAGGTCAGACCTGGTTTAGTTCTGATATTTCTTGTCTGTACAGTCTGTGCTCATTGCTCTTCTCTTTAATATGCTGGCTGATGTGCAAGTCAGAGGTCAGTATTATTGGCATTATAGGGCTTTTTTAAGTTTGCTTGAGCTTTGCAAAGTTAGATTTTTTTAATAGTTCCTTAGATTCCCATGAAAAGTCTGTCTGTTCAAATGTAGATGATCAGTGTAGACCTCTTTCTGAACTTGTTTTCTTTTGTACTGATGTAAAATAGAGAGACCGCTAGGTATGTGTCTGACCTTTCTAGAGGTTTAAGGTAAAATGGATTGGGACCCTAAAACCACTCAGTTCTCCCTATGGAATATATACCCATGTTTGCATGTCTAACCTGACAAAGCCAGGGGTAAATATGTGTTCAGTCAGAATAATGGCACCCCTGTAATTAACACATACTTTTTTCTAGACCACCTCAAGCACCATAAGGTTCTGATATAACCAGCCATAGTTAATGATGAGGCAGTGTGAGTCAGCACGGG
Organism: Hirundo rustica; assembly: GCF_015227805.2. Classification (NCBI taxonomy): domain Eukaryota; kingdom Metazoa; phylum Chordata; class Aves; order Passeriformes; family Hirundinidae; genus Hirundo; species Hirundo rustica. The sequence goes on along the minus strand of NC_053451.1, from coordinate 32,052,219 downwards.
GTGAGAACGGGCAGGATTGCTGTCTCTCACACATCTTCATGTTTTATGTAATGTACTTAACTATCTGAGAAACTGCAGAGATCCTGTGAATGCTTTTTCTGTTCCTCTCCTAAATCCAAGTCTTAATCCAAATTTCAAAAGTATCATTAAATGTCTGATACCATTCATCATAATTAACAACTATATAGAGTTCTGAGGTCTCTAATTAGAGAAATAAGTGTTAATTTCTCATATACAGAAGTCCGGTAAATATTAGGCTGATAAGATAGTTATTCTTTTCAGATAAGGCTTCACCGAAGTATTGTATATTACAGAATCACAGAATGGGTGAGGCTGGAAGGGACCACAGTGGGTCGTCTGGTCCAAACTTCCTGCTCCAGCAGGGTCATCCCAGTGCACATTGCACATGATTGTATCCAGACAGTTCTCAAATATCTCCAGTGAGGGAGACTCCACAACCTCTCTGGACAATCTGTTCCAGTGCACAGTATTAATGACTTTTGAGCATGAGCCCACTAGAAGCAGAGTGATATATGCATCCTCTTTCTGATATGTATTGTGCTGAACTGTCAGTCTCCCTCCAGTTCCATTAAATACTTTAGTTTTCTTCATTTCCAAAAAAAAAACCCCATGAAAAAAAATGCTTTATGGCTAGCTAAAAGAAGTAAAACTACAGATATGATCAGCACTAGGTTCATCTTTCCTAGGTGTTTGTCTTCCTCAGTCCGCCTTCCTCAGTCTCTTGGCTAAGAAATACTTTTATTCAAAGTAGCCATATCACTGATCTTTACATCTTTCTTCATTGTATGTTGTTTCATTTTCTGACAACTCAGATTTTATGCCACATGCATTTTTTATTCAGTTTGAGTACATTTCTAACAGTACAAACTACTGGGTTTTGTTCAATTGTATAACACTGACATGCTTTTATGGTTTTCCCTAAACCCAGCGTATGATTAAATGTATTCTCAGTCTTCTTGTTGACTTAACTATTGAAAGTTTTCAGGCATAACAGGCAGAATAAACTTCTCTAGGAGCTGTATATCCATCATAAACTGGCTCTAACATTATCTATCCAGCCTGGTTGCATTTTTCATGCTTTATCACAAATCAGTGTCACAGATAGATTGCACTTTGCAACCTGCAGTTGTTCATCGCAGTTAACTTGGCTGTCAGGACAGCCTTTCTGTAGTGCTTTAAACTTTCATAACTTTTGTGCATGAGACTGAACTATTTTTCTAGCTGGCTCAGGAATCAGTGCTGTGTCATTAGAGCACATGGAGCAAGGTTGTGTTACGCTTTTGAGTTTCATTTAGGATGTGTGGCACCCCAGCCTTCATACTTTATAGAATTGTCTGCACATAAATGAAGTACTGAGTATGGAACTACTCAAATCATGAACCTTAAAAGTATTTTACTTATGTTTCAGATCATCCTCCAAATATTCAAAATCATTCAAGGCTTCGAACTCCACCACCTCCGATATCACATGCTCACACCCCAAATCAGCATCATGCGGCCTCCATCAATTCCCTGAACAGAGGGAACTTCACCCCACGCAGCAACCCCAGCCCAGCTCCTACGGACCACTCTCTCTCTGGAGAACAACCAGCTCCTACTCAAGAGCCAGCCCATGCTCAGGACAACTGGTTACTCAACAGTAACATCCCACTGGAGACAAGGTAGGTCACTTTCTTTAGCACTTACAATGTTCTGACTGTGTGTGCTCAGGATATTATGGAAAATACACGCACCTGCATAGCCAGCCACCTAGTTTGTGAACTGGTATTTGACTTATGCATTTTGCGTTGTATTTTTTATTCCTTGTGTCTTTTTATTTGGACTAGGAGAAGAGGAAATTGCTCTTCTTTCATAAACTAAGAATGTTGTCTTTAACAGCTGCTCATAAGGTAATTTTCCTCATTTAAAACTGGAATCAGGATCATAGATTAAAATGTTCTTGGTTTTCTTTCTTTTATTTTCCTTTAATGTCTTTTCTTCTTATGCGGTAGGATAAATCAATATCCTATTTAAAAACTGAAATCTGTCAGTATATTGAAGAAATTTAGCCTCGTCAAGCGGTACTTTCGTAGTTCATAATTCAAGAAAGGTTGATCTTGTTTCTCATAATGAGGAGAGGTCAGCTGCTGCTTTTTTCAACATTGTTCCAGCAAGCATGAAACACTGGATAGCCCAGCATCAGTCATTTAATGGTGTTTCCATTTAGCTCTCAAATTCTTTTCCACCTATGCAGCACCTGAAGGGTGTGAAAAGGGTGTACCATGTTGTTCTAGTTCATAGCTTTGTTCAGATTCCATGTAGGTTCTAGAAAAGAGAGCTGTCACACTCCCTCAGCCTCAGTCCTCCTGTCTGATGGTGAGTGCATCTCCTTGTGGTCCCAGTCGCTTTCTCCAGAGGTTTTGCTTTACCATTTCCTTTGCTACTGAGCAGCCACTGGGGGGACTGGAGTCATTAGCTCCCCTACATGGTGTCTTTTTCAGTCTGCAGAGAAGTCTTCCAAGCCTAAAACATGCTCAGCACTCGCTCAGCTATCTCTGTTCCTACATTTGTCTAACCTCCTCAAACCAACAAGATTTTAGACAGCAAAAATCATGCAATAAACTGAAAACTGAGACAGGGCCCAAATTTGTCACATCACTGCTTGTAGGAATCTCATTGAGAGCAGCAGTAGCTGTAGCTGTATCATGGGACAAATTGTACCCAGTTTTGCCAGCTTCTGCTAAGAGGAATGAGCAAATCTGTCAGTCTTTTTGAGAATGAGCTATACCTGCTGACCCTCTGAAACTCTAAAAACAACCTCAATATCACATTTTGTGGCATTTAAAATAATTAATTTCTCTGTGACTGCTTGATTATGAAGACTCAACTAAGAAGCTGGATCCAAAAGATTAAGACAAAATTATAAGCAAGTAATGCAAGTGTGATTTGGCAACAGTTTCAGGAATTATATTGTGATAGTAATTCTCAAGCACAAATACCAAAGCATTGAGTTTTATGTGATACTTCTTATTAAAATTACATTAAAAAATACATAGGCCTCAGTCCTGCAGATCTTTTGTGATAATCCTCTAAAATTCTAAAGGAAGCCGTGTGACTTTTACTAGCCAGGTGGTGAATTCTTTGTAGAAGAGATAATACACTGTTTTAGTTGTGCAAAACCTTTAAGGCTGTCCTCATTTCTTCTCTGAAATCATTGTGGATGAACATTTTTCAAGGTCTGAAGCAGACTGCTCTTGTTGCAGGTTGGATTGGTCACATCATTGCTGTTAATCAGACTGGCAGTTGTAGGTCCATCTGCATGAAAAGCTCTTTCTGCATCATTTGATGATTCCACTAGCATCACAGATCAGTCACATTTGTGCTTGCTCCTCAGTCTAACCATTTTATTAATTGGGTAGAAAACAGGTCATTTCAAGACTGATGGTGAGGCTTTTGACACACTGGTTGAAATGGTGTAATTTTGCCCAGTGTTCCTTCTGATAACAAACATGTTGGAAAATAATATGTAATTTTGTGCCAACAACAGATGAACTCCACTGACTGTTCCTTCACTTACACAAAATTAAGAAAATAAAATGTGTTGTAATGGTGTCATAAAGAGAGGAGGCTGAGCTGCATAGATGATCAGTATATCTGTGACTAATCTCCACTCTGACAGTCAGCTCTTCTGGCACACAGAGGTCTTCCATTTCCTTCAGTGGGAATTGTGTAGACATAAAAGACCGAGCTTCAGAACTGTTTAGCAAAATTGGATGCCCAATTCAACTTCTTCCATGAGACTGATCTTCCCCATCTTCTCTACTGCAAAGATTTTTAGAACCAAAAAATAAGACCATCACATAAGAGAATAAAATGTACAATATGTAGAAATATAAATCCTAGCCAAGAGACATTAATCCAAGAATAAAGGCTTTTGAAGTTAGGAGATTATACTAATCTCATGTCGAAAATGGAACTGTATTTCTGTTGGTTTTTTTTTTTAATCCCATATTAGTCTACAGAGGAAGAACACAAGAAAAAAAAAAAAAAAATAGTATCTTTTAAACAAGGATTGTCACAGACTGTGGAATGGGCCTGCAGTTACAGAATTTAACCAGACTTTGAAGTGGCTTGATTTTGACTGCCATGGACTCCAGGCAGTTTTCAGAACTGGAAATTCAGACTGGTTTGTCACTGCCTGGAAATTTCCAAACCATAATGTATGGGCAAGCAGAGATGTGCAGCACAAATATACAAATGACAGGATAAGCATATCTGAGAATTTTGTATGTTGCAAGAGGAAGAGCCCCTCTTCTTCTCTCCCTCCTTTTCATTAGTTTCCCTTTACTCCCTTTTCTCTGTTTCTCCTTTCTTTTCCTGTCTGCTCCCTTTTTTGTTGCTTTAAAAGCCATGTATTATCAAGGTTGTGATGAGAAGATCTTTGCTCAGCAGTCACTCCTGACAGGTAAGTGAGTTCCCCCCCATATTTACTCCTCAGTCTTCTTTCTTCTGTGGCCTCCTTTCTGTTCCTTTACATTTGACCTTGTGGGAGCAAATAAATGCCAACTAGATGGACGTTTAGTTGACAAACCAACAGTCTTCAGGAGACTTCCACTCCCAGGAAATTTCATGTGGTAATCGTATAAGGTCAGATTTCTGCCACCACTACTGCTAATGAGAAAGGAGAGTGTTTTGTAACTAGCCAGCGATTTACAGGTAATCTCCAAGAGTGCAGACCCTGTGAGCCTTCCATGAGGAGGAAAGTCACGCATCAGGTGACCCAGCGACCTCTCTGTTACAAATGCATACATTATGAGATTATGTAACCCTCCCCTTTTGTGTTTTATTGACAATCCACAACTGAAATTTGACATGGATTTTAACTACCGACGAACTTTTATTGATTTATTGGTGTGTTGCTAGGTGCCTTGCCTCTTACCATTAAATGCTCAGTGCATGCACATATGCTGCTTCTTTTTTGCATTGAACTCAACATCCAAATTTTCCTGCATTCCCAGGGAATGTGAGGAAGCCGCAAACACTTGGGGATGGATTGATGTCTCAAGTGCTATGGCACACAGCCCCATGCATGTTAATCCACTTTACTCCAAAGCTATGAATAGGAGTCACTTCACTTTTATTCAGATCAAGGAGTAGACCTGTTATGTCAAAGCAGCCCAAAGGCCTCCAAAAGCAGGGAGTTGAGCTAAACAAGTGCTGGCATTAGCAGCAGGAGGAGGAGGAAGTAGAAATGAAAATGAGGCTTGAGAACATTTGAGAAGAAACAGTATCAAGGTTTGTATAATGTGACAGGGCTGGTTTCGCTTGGTTTAGCATGTTACCTGAATCCAGTTTCTTTGACAGGAATTCTTGTTTGAGTTCATGTCACTTACACCCTCTAGGCTCTTAATCCTGCATAAGTGATAAAGTGTCACAATGCTGTTATGTTTCTTCTGCTAGTTTTTGCCAGGGGATTTATTCACTATTCAGTTTTGATGCTGAAAACAGACATGGGCAAAATCAGGACTTTATTTTGTCTTAAAAAACATGGGAAGAATGTTCTTTTGCCAGGTCTTGAGAAAAAAGTCCAAAGGTGAGAAAGACACAGTTTGTTCGCAACTGTGCCTCTGAGTTAATTCTTTATGTTCCTGTTATTCTCCTCAAAAAGTACAAAACAATTTATCATTTATAGGTCAAAATGTAATTCATGTAACTCATACTGCAAAATGCTGCTGCTGTGTGCAGGTCAGTTCCAAGCACTTGCATCTGCAGGGCCTAAGTATCTTGCTTATTGCCTGTATTATCCAGATTATAGCCAATACTCTGGTGTTGGAATTTGGGTTACAGCTTAACCTGTTTCTAGCTTCAATCTGCTTATCGCCAAGAGACTTGCATTTGGAATACTCATATTGAGCAAAATTTACATTTTATTCTATGTAGTGAGTTATTTTTCCACTAAGGAAAATAAATTAATCGAACTGGAAACTAAAAAGTTCTCAAATCCAAAACTGAAACTAAAATAAAGGAGGGGAAGATTTTTTGCTGGAAATCCGTAAGAAAGTTAGATGCAAGTGGTACTGGCCACAGTGGAATATAGATACTGTGCTGTGCCTTTTCAGAGTTATAGTAACACAGATGCAGGAGTATAACCAGATTACAGCTGGGCTGGGTTGGAATCTGGTACTTTGGATCCAGGAGCTCAGAAGGTTTCATGTGTCACTGGCAGTAAATAATGTGCAATGAACAAAGACATCAACTTTTTCAATACATGCACATGGGCGTGTGTGCTTATATGTGTGTGTACGCATATATATAGTGTATATATAAAGAAGGGAACATTTTTAAAAGCTATATATGTATATGTGTAGCATCTTATACATATAAATATATGGTCCATCATTCTAGTTCCATGCACAACTGCACTATAACCATTGTGGTTTATAAGATCACACTTCATATATGCATGACTCACTGGCTTCATTCATGTTTCCATATGTATGTAGAAACATAGCAAAGCAGACATTCCTAGAGACATTGCAGGACAACCTCATTGAGATGGACATTCTCACCTCCTCCCGACATGACGGTGCTTACAATGATGGGTATGTGACACTTATGTGGTCTTCCTGTTTACTGTACAGTCATTATGATCCTTGCATGAAAGCATTTGGTCATTTCAGTGATGTTTAAGGGCAACACCATTGCTGACCTCTTCTAATATGGCTTTAAAAAATGAATTTCTGTGGCTTGGAGCATTATGTCCTGTACATATTAATGGCAAACCATTAATATGCTAATGAACCACCGCATGCCCTTTGCTTTTTATCCCCCTATTGTTTTGGAAGTTTTTTTATAAGAAGTACCTACAGCAATTTCAACTCCCATATTAACTAAAATTAATTTAATTTTCTTAAAAATCTGAAACCTTTATTGTGCTGACAGCCTGACACTTCGTTGTTAAATTGATGTCTTCCACATACTGTGTCTGACAAGTGTCTGCTAGTGGTGCATGTAAGCCAAGCCTTGGAGTTTGACTTAACCACCCATTCTGGCATCTTTACACAAATTTTGATCACCTAACTTTTAAGTTATAATGGACTTTTAACTTGATACTTGGTGCAAAAACTGTTGAATCTTGTGTTGACCCCTCATAATTTGGTAGCCGTCATTGTTGTACTTGAACACTGCAGGTGCCTCTTTGCTCAGAACAGATACATCTCTAACTAAATAAATGCTTTTCAAAAATGGGATGGTATCTGACTTATTGAATTTTTTTTTTTTTTTTTTGGATAGAGCATTAGTAGAAATAAAGGATCTTTCTCTAATGCTCAGCAGTCATGCTTAGAGTATCATGAACCATGGCTGTAGTATTACAGACACCTATCTGGGATAATTATGTGCTACATTATACTGCATGGATTGGTGGCTTTTCTGCACTGTGACGTTTTCGCATGTGACGTTTCCCCTGAGACTGCACAACTTCATGGGGAAAATAGAGTCACCGCTTCGTCTGGTATTAGCCACTGGCTTGACTGACTCCCATGAAGCCATGCTGATTGTATTTACTCTGCCTGCAAATCTGGCCCCATAAGCCATGGCAGAATGTGCAAAGGGTGGTGGGGCTGTTCCTCAGTCCTCGCAAGCTGCTTTTTGTTTTACAGAAGCATGGCGGTAGATTAGTCCACTCCATTTCCCAGGTTTCATTCCCAGAATTTGAATGGCTGTTACAGCATGATGTCCCGCTGACACCAGGTTTTTCATTTAGTATTCCCGTGGACAGAAGTTCCATTGGGACATTTCATTTCGGAAACTCATGGGCTTCAGTGTGTTCTTTTCGTACTGACTTCCATGAGTCTCACTCGAGGTGCTCATGGGCTGTGTTTGTCATAATGGGCAAAATACGGTGCCTCCCAATGTGTCACTGGACAGGAAATGCTGTTGCCTTTGACAGTAATTCACACTCTTTTATAGGCTTCAATCCAAGGTATTCTGGACTGCTTTGTGGAAGCAGGTGCCTCTTCCCACTGTCAGTACACAGGACTTGGATGTTTTTAGCCACGCCATTGTCTGACACTTAAATTTGCTGGATGGGGACAGTGTGAATATTCCCCTCTGTGACAATTTGGATGCTATGGAATGGCTTAAGCTCTTTTTCCCCATCTCCATTCACCGATGCCACACAAAAAAACGCTCTCATGCAGTGATCAATAAATGGATAAACGCCCTCCCTTCTTTAATCTGACCTCCACTCCTCTTCAGCCTCCGTAGGGAGTGCGAGCAGGCTCCCAGTTCTGCCCGTGCCACCAGTCTGTCGTAGCTGTGCTTGGGGTTTTCATCTCACTCTAACGCCAGCTCTTCCACAGAGGGGACTCCTGCCCTTGAAGAGTTCTCTGTGGTATTGTTGGCACTGTGATTTTTTTGTTTGGTTTTGTTTTCTTTTACTCTGTGTGACTTGCCTTTGATTTTTATTCTTCTCTTTTGTGCATGCCATCCATGTCCGTAGCCAGCATTGTGTGGAGCTGCTTTCCTCGTCCTGGCAGCAGTCGCCATTCTCCCACCTCACGCCTCCCTCAGCATCGATTTGTGTGAGGAGTCACTTGCTGTTGGTCTTTCTTCCCTCAGGCACTTCCTGTTCAAACCTGGAGGCACTTCTCCCCTTTTTTGTACAACATCGCCGGGATATCCCCTGACGTCCAGCACTGTGTACTCACCTCCCCCTAGGCCCCTTCCCAGAAGTACCTTTTCTAGGCCTGCCTTTAACCTGAAGAAACCCTATAAGTACTGTAACTGGAAATGTGCTGCTCTGAGTGCCATTGTCATCTCAGTCACGCTGGTGATCCTGCTGGCCTATTTCATAGGTAAGCTTGTTGCTGTTTGTTTTTCTTTATATTTCTCTACAACTCCCCCCATACTGCTAATGTCTGGGAAACAGAGGGTCGAGACTGTAGTACAAAGTGATGGGGAAATAAGGCATCTGTTGACTTGTTTGTGTTGCAGTGTTGTGGTAGGGAGCTTAACACCTGTCATAAAGCCAGAAGGGCTTAGGAAAACATGAGTCATATGAGGGAGTTGCACTCCCTTCAATATCACTGGCTGTTTACACTCAGCAGAGGAGAGTGTACCTGGAGTGAGGCAAAGCCACCAGGTTTTCTCTAAGCATCCCATTAAAACAAGGGGTGAAGTCCATGTCCCAATCCCAGTCACATCAAGGTCTGTCAGTGTTGACTTTAATGGGACAGGGTCAGAACCAAGATCCTGATACACAAAAATGTGATTTAATTCTATCATTTGGTGACACACCCATTTCAGTGACATTTAACTAATGATATTGGAGTTCCCTGGGTGACCAGGAGTATGGAGAAGGACTGGGTTGAGATTGTGGTTCAGCAGAGACTTTTTAGAGTAGGTGGTGCTGGCAAAATTTGCATTTTGGGTAGAAAAGCAGTGGATTTTTCTTGAACTGTGCATGATCTGAATTTCTTTGGTTTATGAGGCTTGACAGTGTTCTTAGAGTATATTGCAAAAGTAATTGATCTGCTAGAAGTGAAAATTGTATTTTTAAGTCTGTCAGGTTGGAATGTTACCATTACTTTTTCTTCAGTTCTGTTTGATATGTGTGTTATAAATGTCTTTAAAAAGTCCATTCCTAGACTTCTATGTTAAACTGTCCGTGGTGCAAACTCCAGTTGTCAGACACTTTTAGTTGTGATCATGGGTAAAAAAGCCCATTTCTCATGGCACGAATGAGTCTGTTTTGATTGTGCTGTGACTTCCTGTACGCTAATTATCTGTAAAAGGTTGTGGTTAGAATTACAAATTTTAGTCTGGATGTAAGGATTTTGCTTTAATTTTACGTGAATATAATTAGCACCACCACAAAGGATTGCTTTTACTATGTTCCTTTTATATATACTTCTTTAATGACTGATACTTTTCCACTTCTGCTTTGCATCATACTCTGGTCACTTTTATGTCTCCTGTAAGAGGAACAGGAATGATTAATTAACCAACATTAAATCAGCAGCAGTGTGATGAAATATGCAGTCAGTTTTCATCATTTGCTATGTACATTTGGAATCACCTTTCTCATTTGTCTGGTATTCTCCTTATGTCCTGAACATGGTTCCTTTGGACATTATCTCAGTGTGTCAGAGGAGGATCATTTCAGCTCAGCATAGCAGTGCCGGTTCATTCTGGAGGAGGAGGTGTGTGCTGCTTGATAGATGGAGAGGAGTTTGGCTTGCCACTCTCCAACTCAAAACACTGTCTGAGAGTTCACAAAAGATCACACTCCTGCTTGAAACCACAGTTAATGTTGTTAAAAGGAAGGTCCATTGAGTGCCCTCCCGTCCTTTTTTTCCCCTCCATTCAGGTGAATTTGCTGGCAATTGCCAGACACCGCAGATGGCTGGCAAGGTGCCAAAAATGCTGAACAGGTCGAACCACTGTAATTGTGGGTCATAATTACTAATTTCTAAAGGAACTACCAATTATTAAAAATCACATCCAATGATTCAGTTCAGCATAAACATATTTAGCAAAGATTGTCTCTACCAGACCCAGTGTTCTAATCAACGAGAAAAAAGGCAGATATTTAATTAGATTTTGATGAAAAATTGTGTTTAATTTCAAGTATAATCAATTATTAATTACTGTAATGAGTGACTCTGGCGGGGTTTACTAATTAACTCATTTAAAAATTATGAATAACCTTTTCATTTGTAATTATTTTTTACATCCTGTCAAGTTGAACATGAGAATTGTATCACCTAACCCAAAAGAAAAGAAATGAATGAGGGAGTCAAAATGTTTGTACTTTCACTAAGTTAAACTGAGACATTTTGCATTTTGATATTAATTATGTAATTCTGAACAGGAACTTGTTTATTATTCTAAGTAACTTGGTCTGTTTGCAAGCAAATTTCTGTTTTTCCTCCAATTTTGGGGCTTCCCCCCCATATTTGCATGGTTGCATTTTCTTACAGATACCTTTTCTCATGTAAGCAGTACCTTGCACTTTTCAGTGCCATGGGGACGATCTGAGTGGTGGAGCATAACTTAGTCATGAGTGTAAGGTCTAATCTTGTATAACAGTCTATAGGTATTGGGAACTTGACTGCTTTCCATATGTTCTTGTTAGTTAAAACAACCACGGAAGTTATCTTTTAATGACCATTTTCATCCTCCAGAGTGAACTGAGGTTCAATGGAAAGGTTCCCATTTAAATGAATGGACTTTGGGTTCAGTCCCATGGCAGCAGCTTGGCGTTTAATCTGTTTTTTTGTACACAGGTCAGATAATGGAAATACTTCAGAGTGGTATCTGGACCTTCAGGATGTTCCTCATAGCATCAGGCATGTCACAGTCCTCTGTTTAAATATTAAAAACTGCCCACTGCAGGCCTTACCTATCTAAACATACAGAAGAGAATCTGCTATGGGGAGTATTTTCTATGTGACAGACACTCAGACACAATGGCGATGGGTGCCCATCTGAGGCAGGCAGAGCTGCATGGAAACAGCAAGGCACTGATCATTTCTGAAGTTCTTTGCTGAAGCCAGCTCCATTTTGAAATTCACCTGGAGAACTTGTTAAATCATTTGTTCGAGGCTAAAAGGCAGAGTTTCTATTATTTCATGCAAGTCTTTATAGCCTTTAGCAGTCTGAGGTTCATTTATCTTACTGGACTGTTTCAAAAGGAGGAAAGGAGACATAAATAGATGTTCATGGCAGCTGAATGGCTGCTGTCATGTGTCAACACTGATCAAGGTGAAGGTTTTACAGGACTGAGTCACTGGTCTGGGGAGATAATGACAAACAAAATATAGCAGTGTATTAAACACCAGAAGCTGGCTTTCATTTGAATTAAACAGCTTTTGATTGACTTGTTGCCCCCTTTTCAAACAGTCAGACTCCACGCTAAAGCAATGGCAACAGTGCCCATCAGTGTTTTGCGCACACACAGCTTATGCAAATCCCATGAGCTCCACAAAAATTTGTCTCATGGGGAGAGAATGCCAAGGAGAAAAGCAGGTGCACATCAGGGCTGCAACATTACAGTGATGGAACCATTGAAATCAAAGGCCTCTTTGAGCAGCTCAAAACTGCCCTGCAAATTTTCTATTCCAGGAGTTCCTGAAGAGACGTGACTTTAAAATTTAATTCCCCATGTTAGGAATGTCCATTCAATAGATAGCTAGACAAGAAAAAATTTCATGGCTTTCACTGGGATCTGGTGGGTTCTGTAGAGCATTGAGTTCTGCCTTGGAGAGCTGATTTCTATCAATATTCAAATGGCAGAGAGAATCCCAGGAGGTGTGTTGCTATGCTAATACTTTGGCAGCAGTTCCTGTACCTTGTAGGTGCCAGACTTGCTAGCAGAGCATTGTAAAGAGTGTCTGACATTGCTGTACTGCTTGGGAGGAAGTTTAGAAACAAAAAATACCTGTTTGATTGTCCAGATCTCCATGCCCAGCAGCTGTTTGGCTAGGTCTGTGGAACAGTTTCTGAATTAATTAGTGATGGAGAATAGTTTCTGCCTGTTTAAACAGAAGTCATTATCCTCTGCCTGATGTAGATTCCAGACTAGATGGAAGTACAATTTGATGTTGTTAGGCACTTGCAATTTTCCTATACTTAAGCATGTGCTGCGGTTGTATTGCATGAACAGCAAGAAAGATGGGCATTTGATTTAGATTAAAGCTAGGGCTGGAAAATATATTATGAAGCCAAAACAGTCATTCTTTTTTATTGGAGTCAGAGCTCTCTACTTTTCAGCTCTGTGTTCATTTGAACGCTGTACAGATACAGCTTCACTTGAAGAACAGTGCTGCTTGCTGCAAGCAAAATGCTTGGACAGTAAAAGTGTGCTAGGACTATGATGTGTTTTATAAAGTGTCTTTCTTTTTATTGTCTAAAAATCACCCCAAAAGCTAACTGTAGCTCAGTTTGTCCATGATTCTTGGATGCTACAGAGCAAACCCAAATTAAAGCAGCTCTCCAAAGCTCTTAGAAATCTAATTAGTTAGCAATGGATGTACAGTGCACCAATTACCATGCTGTTTACATGGTAAGAGATCAATAGGAAACGTTGCTAACGCTTAATTATTAATAATGCCAAATTATTGATCCATATCTATTAATCCTACATTTATACCTTGATATTAAGGTTTTTGTTTACATTATAAAATAATTTATTACCCTGCCAACAGACTACTTTCACTCTCTGCTTTAATATTTCTTTTCTGATCCCAGATTAAGTTCTATTTTGCTACTGTTGACATTTGTTCTTTTGATTTACAAGGACTGTAAATCAAAATCTTTGGATGTTTTCTATTTTCATCTTGTCTGTGATAAAAGGTAGAAATGGGAGCTAAACAATCTGTTCTAGCAAAGCCTTAATGTTATGAAGTCAATCTGTTACCTCAAACAGAGATTTGAGGTCCTTTCTTGGTTCTTTCACATCTTCATAAAATCACTGTGGTCTGTTCACTCAGTAGCTGCAAACTCATTTACTTGACTTTACCCCTAATCAATAAAAATGTCACATCCGGTCTAAAAAGTGCTTTAGTATTACCAGTGATATATTTTGTGTATTATAAATGTTTATGAAACAGCATTCCAGGATACTGGTTGAGAGGAGACCATCATCACTACCATCCAGCACTACCTTTTTTTCCCTGTATAACAGAACTTGAATATGTGGTTTTTGTTTTGTTTTTGTTTTTTTTTTTCCCTACTAAAGCTGGCTCTTATTGTACCAAATGCAGTCAAACATTGGTGGGGCAAGAGGGTTAGTGCCACTCCCTTACTAAGCAGGACAGTTTAGATGGCGTCTAGCTCTTCCTTTCATACTCCTGACATTTAGGAAACACAGGCCTTACTCTTCTCGTGCACATGCTCCTCTTTAAACTGCAGCAGCTCCATTGCCTTCAGCGCTGGTTCAAATGCAGTCAGAGTCAGTGGCATTGGGCCCAGGGTCTGCAACAGGAGCTGTAAAAATCTGCATATATTTTTATAAATTCCTGCTTCTGGAAATTGGCCTGTCTGAAGATAAAATACAAATAATGACAGATGTTAACGCTTCAATCCAGTTTTGAATGATCTTTTTTGTTGTTGCGCCCCAAATTTTGCCCCTGTAAATTTTCTCAGAAAGGCTAAGGCATGGAAATAGTCTCAACCTCATGGAGAGATGCCATCAGCTTGAGCTTCTGTCTGACTAGTCAGAAATCCATGGAGTTGCAGAAATTTTTTGTATTTTTTGTTCTACAGCAGAGAGATGGGAAGGTCTGTGTTCACCTCAGTCACACTCAATCACTATGTTAGAGAACCAGGAAGGGCAGCTGCTGTGTGTAAAGTTTACAAGAGGCTGGTGAGTAGCAGCGTGCTCAGGAAAGCTGCCTCAGGGAATCTAGCAAAATAAACTTTCCCTGGACAGATCCCCAGTGAAATAGAGACTCAAATGCTTCAGCTCCACCTCTTTACTGGCATTGCCCAACCTTCCTGTCGACATGCATGCATACATGGAGAGTAATTATCAGAGAAAGGCACAAAATCCATGCCCTTACTGAAAGACTCTAGGTTTAGATACTGGAAAGAAATTTTTCACTGAGAGTGGTGGGGAACTGGCATGGTTGCCAGAATTGTGGCAGCTCCATCCCTGGAAGAGGTCAAGCCAGACTGGATGGGGCTTTGGGCAATCTGGTCTAGTAGAAGATGTTCCTGTCCATGGCAGGATGGTTGGAACTAGATGGCCTTCTTTTTTTTAGGTCCCTTCCAACCCAAAGCAATCTAGGATTCTGTGTAAATTAAAACCACAATGGGTTACATTCAGTCTTACATTTCTGCTTGTTTTGTTGTCTTTCACTGCAGCTTTAAGTACATTGTGATATGAATTATAATGTGGATTTTTTCTATCACCTGCAAAGTCATCAAGAGCTCTTTGCATTATTAGGTGATTTTTTTTTTTTTTTTTTTACTTTGAATTTTTCAGTGTATGTTTGGATAGCAGCTACGCTTAGCTTTATAATTTAGAGCAAAGGAAATACAAGTGGTTTATCCGCTACTGTGCTTTAAAATAAAGGTGATAAATGTACAAGGTGACACTTTAAAGTTATTCTTGTGAAGATCAAATCATTCAGATGGGTGTTAAAAACCTTGCCATAGAAACTCCATTAAAGAACATTCACTGTTTCAGTCTAATTAAGATCTGTAACCCGACACTGAAAGTGTTGTGATTAGAGAAATACACCATGATGGATATGCTTTTGAAAGAATCACAGAATCACTTAGGCTGGAAAAGACCTCTAAGATCATTTTCCAACCTTTGATGGAACATGACAATGTCAAATAAACTACAGCATGAAGTGCCACGTCAAGTAGTTTCTTGAGCACCTCCAGGCATGGTGACTCCACCATCTCCCTGGGCAGTCCATTCCAATGCTTAACAAACCTTTACACGAAGAAATTCTTCTGTTGTCTAATCTGAACCTCCTCTGGCACAGCTTAAGACTGTCCTCTTGTCCTGTCACCTGTTGCCTGGGTGAAGAAACTGACCCTCACCTGGCTACAAGATCCTTTAAGGTGGCTGTAAAGAGCAATAAGATCCCCATCTGAGTCTTCTCTTTCTCCAGGAAAAACAGCCACAGCTCCCTCAGCCAGTCTTCTTAGGACTTACTCTCTTACCCTTCGCAGCTTCCTTTCCCTTTCTGGACTCAAAGGAAAGATATTGCTGCAAGAAAATGTTACTGGTAAAGTACAGCAGAAGATATTGCAGACCTGCTAATTTTGCCAGACTTGCCCAACCTGTGGAAACTGGGAAGTACTGAAACATAGGTATTCCATATGATGACAATATGTTCTGAACTTGGCGGCAAAATTTCTGCTTTGCGAAGTGGTTGGTACTTCCTTCAGAGTCTACAGTGTTAAATATACTGGTCAAGTTTACATCTTTTCTCAGCTAATTCATTTTATTTGAGGCAGGAAGAAGCCTAAGGATTATCAAAACTTCCATTTAAAACTTTTCTCAATTTTCAATATGTTAAAATCCATAAACCATCACATTGTACAGGATGACCTCTTTGCACGTTGAAGCCCAGCAAACTCCAGCTACTTACTCTACTTGTTTTACATAGGTAAGTCACATACCTACTTCAGCTGGCTTTTCCCTAGCTTATATTAGGTCTTTCTGGGCTATAAAAGTTGCATTAGGATATTGTTGTACAGCATCCTCTTGTGCTTACTCCTTCAGTCATTTGCTCTCTCTGCTTTCCAGTTGCCAGTGTCCCATCTCATGGACTTAGATTGCAGTCCATTATCCAAAGTATATAGGCTGACTATTGACACTTCTTGTTTGAATCATTCAAATTTAGTTACTGCCCCGCTCTTCTGTTTTTCTGTCCTGCCCTCATCATTGTCTTTCTCACTTGAAGTATTTGAGTCATCTACATGTTTAGTGATCCATGATTTTATATTTACTTACATAACACTGATGCAAATTTTGAATAATTTCAGGCCAACAACTGTTGAACTCCACAAGAAGTTGTAACATGTGATGGATATTCACCAGCAATGATAATTTTAATATCTTTCAGTTAGTTTTTAAGTATATGTATACATGTTTTTATACCCTTGAAAAATGCTTGTTTGTTTAATCACATCAAATTAAATCAAATGTCTTACTAAACTATAATCTTGTCAAAGAATGAGTATCTGTTTCTTAAGACCTGTTTTCAATATGGTTTGCCTGAGATACCATACATTAAGTTTCTTTATTCTCTAGCAGTGCAACTCTGTGTTTTCTGTTATTTTGTCTGTAATAGATGTCAGACTACCCAAACCAAGTGACTTGCGTCCTGTCCTCTTCCCTTCTTAAATATTTGTAGAGCATTAATCCAGTTCTAATTTCTTGGTAGCTGGTTCAGTATTAATCAGTGAGTCAGATTCTTCCTTCTTCTTTACTGGGTACAAGTTAAATGAGCCTGCAGATTTAAAAATGTTTGTCCTTAAATAGATGTAGTTCAGTATAATTCCTGGCTATTAATGGACTGGAAAAAAACTTATTTCCTGTGAAATTATTGCATTATAGTAGTTATTTTCAAAAACTAGAACAAAAAATCTTATTGAATACTTTAGTTTTTACTACAACATTATTAACAATTTTCTGTCTCCAGTATTGCTGCTCATTTTGCTAGGTTTCAGTACACTTAAAAAAAAAGTTTTGTTGTTAGGTGAGTTTTTTTCAAGACATATTTTTTCTTGATGTCCTCAGCTTCTTTTCGCCTCTCTCTGTGGCTTTAGATTTATATAGATTACTCTCTGTTTCACTATTGTTCTGGCTTTTATATATTACTTTTTTTATTTCTGCCTATTGTTTTATTTTGACACTGATTGAAGAGGTCCTTTTGTCAAAGTCTGATCCTCTTTCATCATTGTGGGACCATTGGAAGAATGACTTCCATTCAGAAGTAGACCACCAATATAACTGATTATTTAACCAGTTGAAAGCAAGTTGCGGCTGTGTATCCAGAGGGCTCCATCTGAGCTGGGAGTCTGCATCAGTGTGCCATGAAACCACACATTAGCTGGCCCTTTAGATGTCTGATCCTTCCATAAAATTAAGAATATTTAATACAAGGAGAGATTAATGTGATTCCATCTGGTTTTATTAAATGGTAAGATATGGGCTCTCAACCCATAAGCTTTTATCAGTTGCTTTTAGTGAGGTTTTATAGTTGCTGTAAGCCCACAGAAGAGAAAATAACAGCAGGCTGACTCCAGAAGCGCTGGCCTTGTCTTTATGACAGTGGCACAGATGTCCTGCTATAATCTTTATTTCATGATTTAGATTGACCTTTGCAGTCAGCTGCTGAAAAAGAATCAGTTTTTAGAGATCTTTATATGTCTCGTGAAAAGAGTTCTCCTTGAGTCCATGTTTTTATTTCATACTAATTAGTGTGAAATAATGTAATTTAATTGCAGTTAAGTGGACGTAGAAAGAATTGTTTCCCATAATGGGCTTTTTTTCAGTGTTTTTAAATACCAAATAGTTTTGTGGGTAACTTGTCATAGAGTAATCTCAATTAGGGATGTCACTGGCAGTGAAAAATGCTCTTCGGTTATAGTTTAATGTTTCTCTCCCATCCTTTTCTAGCGTAAATTAAAAAATGGCTTCAAAGCCTGCTTTGCCAGATCATACATTTCTATTGGACATGTGCAGCGATGCATTCTCTGAGGTTTTTACCTGTAGTTAGTTGAGCTATGTGGTAGATAGAAATCTTTATAGGGTGAGGTGTTGTTGTTAAGTATACTGCCCAGATAACATCCTAGATGACCTGTAAAATAATGAACAGAAAGTCCAATCTGCTCTTTTCCTCTTTGTCAAGATTTCAAACTACTGTTTATGCTGAAACTTAAAAGCTCTGAAAGGACCACTTACATACTTCCCTTTGAGATAGTAGGATCTGGTGCTCGGTGGATAGAGGTTGTTGAATCTTTGTGTTTCAATGCTAACCTATAAAGTCTCCCATCACCTGCAGGTTTTACTATCTTCCTCTCCATTTGATTTTATCATACTTTAACTTCCAAGCCTGTCCTTGTTGCACTCAGAAGCTCTTGCCTAGACAGATGATGAGAACAGGATATGTTGGCTGTTTTCAGATATGGTAGCACATGACACAGCAGCAGCATCTCACCTAGCTCACCTAGTACAACTGCAGCATCACTTCATTATGCAAAGAGACTCTCTAAAAAGCAATGCAGAACCAGGCAGTTGGCAGAGATGGTAGCTATGCTTACCCTAAGTATTTCAAGAGAAAATCTAATTGGAGTATATCAATGGAGCACAATCCCTTTTAATTATGGCAGAAATTATCATGAAATCAAGCATCAAAAGAGTTTCCTGAGGCTTTTGGTTAAAAAAAATAAAAAAATAAAAAAATCCTTCAATCTAAGCATAACGATATTCCAAACAGCATTAATCTTGGTGGTCAGTAACTGTTTATTTATTTTATTATACTCTGCCCAGTCAGACTGTATCATGGGCTACTCCAGGTTGTGGAACATGTATGTGGGACTGTTCTATATACCCAACTGATCCAGAAGGTGTACATTTCTCTACTGCTAAACTCTTACAGGTATTCAGACCCAAACTGTCTATTAAGAATGATCTCTGGTCATTTCTAGCTGAAGAGTGCACAGAAATTTAGAAGGTGTTGACTGCCTATAACCAGTACCACAGTAGTGTTCTTTCTAACAAATAGATGTTATGGACTATCAAGTTACACTGCTTAGTACTGTTTAATTCACTACTATCAACTTAGTCTGGGGATTCAGGGGCAAAGTAGTGTGCTGTGTCCCCGAGCAAGTGCTTTGATACATTTGTATTTAATGATGAACCAAAATTATCATGGCCTAACTTATCACGAGGGATAAGGGATAAGTGGGGCTCTCACTACAAGAAAGAGATTGAGGTGCTGGATGGAGCATGTCCAGAGACAAGCAACAGAGGTGGGGAAAGGCTGGAACACAAGTCTCATGAGAAGCAGCTGAGGGAATTGGGGGTGTTCAGCCTGGAGAAAGGGAGGCTTAGAGGCACCTTCTGTCTCTCTAAAACTTCCTGAAAGGAGATTGTAGCCAGGTTGGGGTCAGCCTCTTCAGACCCAGGCAGCCAGTGAGAGGACCAGAGGGAATGTCTGTACGTTACACCAGCGGAGGTTTAGACTGGATATTAGAAAAGGTTTCTTCATTGAAAGGGTTGTCAAGCACACTGCCCATGGTGTATTCACCGTGCTCGGAAGTGTTCAAAAGGGACATAGATGTGGCAGATGGAGACATGGTTTAGTAGTGAACATGTTAGTGCTGGGTTAGTGGTTGGACTTGATGATCTTAGAGATATTTTCCAACTTTAATGATTCTGTGATTCTGCCCTAAATAGATATGAGAGTAGGGGTCTGGATCCACCAGCTGATGTGGTCAGTCATTTAGGCAAAATTCTGCTAATTTATCTACTGTTGTTTTCTATTTATATTGCAGGAGTACTGAGGTAATGGAGCATTGTGACACCTCTTTTTTTAATTAGGGAGAACAAGCAATGGTGTGTATTTTATCTCATCTCTGATCCACCCCGAGCTGGCTACCACAAAACTAGAAAATCTGAGTTCACACATGCTCAGCAGGGACCTAGTTAGAATGCAGAAGCAAAATTGTCT
Organism: Hirundo rustica; assembly: GCF_015227805.2. Classification (NCBI taxonomy): domain Eukaryota; kingdom Metazoa; phylum Chordata; class Aves; order Passeriformes; family Hirundinidae; genus Hirundo; species Hirundo rustica. The sequence continues at coordinate 32,032,012 of NC_053451.1, read as the reverse complement.
GTGCTGAGTATATTCCTTCCCTTTCCAACCCCCTCCTACTGCTACCAAGCAGACTGCACATATGGCATCCCTAGAAAGCAATTGAATGTGCTACAATGCTGGAGTTGCCAGGGTTGAGTGGTAATTTCTGTGGAATTGTTCTGCTCAGCATTGGGCCAGTGGAAAAAAATAGCCTGTGATGCGGGAATTAAAGGCTATTACAGAGTACACATGCATACAGGGGCTGATGTAAAATCACAAAAGCAATCTTAATGCTGTTCCTTGCTCATTTTTGAGTGCTTAACTTGGCAATCTTCAAGTTTTTTAGCAAATGTGTATTTTTTTAGGTAAAATTAAATATTAAGATGGCTGTGGGTCTTTCTAGAACACTGTGGGTTGCACTTGCTAGCACTTGCTGTCTTCTTTGTGCTGGATTCTAAGTCCAAGGGAACAAATCATCAGGTTGTGTTAACTTTTGCTATTGAGAGAGCTTTTCACACTGATCTGAACTGTTCACTTAGATTTTTAGCACCTGAAAGTATTGTGCTGGATTTTGCTCATGGTCTCTGGAAACAAAAATTATTATGTTGTTAATTGTGTTGTGTCACCCACTTTATCAGCTTTCTCAGACTGTGCATTTGTATCCATTTGCCAAGCTTTTTTACAGGAAAAAAAAAGAGATTTTATTTTTCCCTCTACAAATTGGAACAGCATTTGTTTTTCTAGTATATGTAAAGAAAAACTAGAAAATAAATTAAAATATTCTTAGCCTGCTCTAAACATACCTGTGCTTTTGTCATCCAAAGCAGCTAAAGCAACCAAATGCTCCTGAACACATGTACAGTTAAAATTTATTCTTATCTCTTGCAGCGGGCTCGAGGCTGATAGGAATCTGCTTTAGAGCTCAGTTTTGACAATGCTGATGAGTGCTCTGGCCCAGATCTACAAAATGTATAAATTTTTTCTGAATTTGAAACACCTCCATCATCCTCTTAAGTCTCTAGATTTACTTAGGCTAAGTAAAGCTCAAGTTAAACCTGTGTTTTGGACATCAAGGGATTCTGAGGTTGTAATTTTGTTAATTTTTCTTATATCAACTAGCACAGCCCAACTGGGGCTCTGGTGCTTTTAAAATGTGCATAGTGACTAATAACACTAATGCAGTTTTCAGCTGATTCTAGGATTAAAACACAAGCAGTGGTCTCAAAGACATTTACTTGTCTTAGTATAATAAAATCATGTTCTTGTTCAGAAGGACGATCAGCAAGCAGCCATCTGAGAGATCAGCTCACACATCAAATTCCACAGCAATATTTAAGTCTTCCTACTTAAACTGAGATACTTGATTTAAACTTTGATCCCACCTCTGTTGTGCTGGGGTTTTAGAATAAGAGAGATATATTTTTCTTCTGCACAGCAAACTGTGTTTTTTCGACTTTAGGCAACTTACTGTATTATTTTTGGAAGGCTAGTTGAGATAGCAAGGAAGGAAGCATTTGAGAGCTTGTGGATTTACCTATGTAAATTACACCATTTTTAATTAGTGCCTCACGGTTTATATGTGTGTAATGAAAGGGCATTTGTAAAATTATGCTGTCCACAACAGGCTAGCCCAGAATTTTAGTAAATGTAAAGCAGGATAAGAGGCCTTCTGGTAGAACTGCCTGTCCTCATTTCTCTAATTGAAGTGAATACCCCAATGGGAAAACCATTATTTCTAATATTATATACACAAATTAAAACTCCATTTAGAGGTATAGTGGGACCATCTTATAATTGACTTTGATCTTGAAGAAATATCTCAGCAAAGTTTATTTTAATATGGTCTCTGCCAGAAAGGATATCTGGAAGTCAAAATATTATTTTACTGAGAAAGGCCTGAGCATGTCTTAATACCAAATTTACCAGGGCTTTGAGGGCTGAAATAAGTTTCTTTGTTGCAGTAGGCTGCCTAATAGCAGCCAAATACTGCTGAGGTCCATCTTTCCACTTCCTGTTCTATTTGAAACTGGTGTAAACGGTAAAGGAAATTACCAAAGGTATTTAAGTCAGCTCCTCAGATAAGCCATGCCACTTTTGTGTCCTTTTTTTTTTTTTTTTTTTTTTTTTTTTTTTTTTTTTTTTTTGTATAGGTTAACACTTTTTTAAAAATCCTCCTTTAAAAAAGCATAAAAAATATTTAAATTTACCCATTTAAAACTGCATTTTCCCTTTCCTGTAAGAAATTACAAGCTACTGTAGCACTGGAGGGGCCAATGATTGTCTATTAATGATTTGACTGGACAGGCAATCATTCAAAAGACTTTGATCCTCAGGGGCAATTAAGAAGACATTGAATAGGAAGTGCTGACTCTTTGCATTGAACAAACATTGAGTTTAACTGCTTCATTTTATAACATGCCTTTCTAGTCACTTCCTTGAAGGTTTCAAAGAAATGTGGTGCTTCAGCTGGAAGCCTTTCTTCTTCCTTATTAAGAACAATTGGGAACTAAATTAAAATATAAAGTGTCCTCCTAAGAAGGAACTAATACTATTTGGTAGACCATCTGCTTCTATCATGGAAATCATGGATACAGCTTTTCAGTCAGGAGGGGTCAAAGAATGATTAGTTAGTGTCAAATCAAATCAACTAAATGCATTTGTGGCAGGATTTCAGGTGATTAGCACAATGCTTTGTTTTCTCAAGTGGCAGTTCCCAACTTTGTGGGAAAATTTTAAGAAGCAGGAAGCTCCCTGTAATTTGTATCCCTCCTTTGCACGTGATGATTCTGATTGAGGGAAGGAGAAGATGTAAATTACCGCCAGAAGAATCACTTTTGGTACTTGCATAGTTTCAATGTGAAGCGATAGACCGGCAGCAATGTAGCATCCCAGGAATTGCTACATGTATCCATTAGAATGTGTCAGTACTGAGCTCGCTGTGAAAGCACCTACCTACATTGTATTTTAGGACATTGGTGGTCCTAAAAAAGTTCCGCAAACAAGCACAACACAGAGCTATCTCTCTGTTTTATCAGCAAAATCCTTTTTCCCTTAACCCTGAGATGGGTGGATACAGATTGTTCCGTTCTTAGATGAAGCAATTGCATCCCAGCCAAACAAAGTGTCTTCAACCCCAGACTGTGAAGGAGGCTTGAAACCCCTTTTTTTCTCATTGGAGGTGGATCACTGAGCAGTTAGGAGGGGAGGCAAATGGGGAATTTACAATAGTGAGCGTTCCCCTAAATGTCCCTCCTGGTGCCTTTTGTATTTTTCTTAACTATTGTCTCGTGTCAAGTAAATCAACAGGCAGGAAGCAGAGCCATGGGACCTCCCAGCTGCAGGCTTAGAGTCTTCACTTAAACAACACGAAATCAAGCTGCCTTTTGGGCTCCATTCCTTTGTGACCTGTTAGTTTTACATTTCTAGCTGCACAGCAGTTCTAATCCATCTGGGTTGTGGAGAGCCTGGTATGCAGGATTCTCTGTTCCCACTTGACTTCAGTCCTGTCCTGGTGTGCAAATTCACATTCATTTGGGCAAAAGATGATTTATGAAGTCAGGTTTTTCATTTCCTGAGTGAGAGTTTTAAGCCGCAGATGGAAAGCACTTATGTATAGGAAATAATTTCAGACAGTACAAATGTCACAGAGTGCTGTACAGTTTTTGGTCACAAGGTAACTGCGAAAGTACATGCAAGAAGTTTCCTTGGAGGAATCCCTCTCTCCTTATCCCATGGTGCCTGGCTGAGTGACCTGTGTATGTATGTGTGATATGAATTCATGACATTACAAACCACTGCAATCTTCAGTCAGGATACTAGATCTCAGTTGCAGATCTAGGAACCTGTTCTTTGGGTATTAAATCACTACAACACTCAAAAGTGTCCCCATGCTCTTAGATGAACAACAGCTTAGATCTCTGTAGTCCAGGACTTGACCATATGAACAAGTAGAGCAGATAGTATATGCTGCAACCAGTTTATTGCCCTCTTCCTACACCAGCAGAGCCATAGAGCCACTTCAGCCCTTGACTCTCATGTGTTCTGCCATGCTGGGACACAGAAGCCTTGGCCAGCACTGAACTGCAACAGCAGTGTGAGAGAAAAACAGTTTGATTTCTTTTTTTAATGTTTGTTTTACTGTTTCCGTTCTTCCTAATCTTCCTTGATTTGTTGAAGATTGACAAACCAGTGATTATTTCATGCTCCTTTTCATAACACTGGGTGTCACAAAAATACGGTTAATTCTGCAACAGTCAATTCTACCACTTGTACAAAATCATATGATTTCAGTGTAGAGACAGTTATCCAGATAATTACAGTCAATTACTCCAGAGACAGGAGAGAAGGCAATACATTTACTTGAGTTAAAATTAACCCTAAATAATTCGGCTGTGGGATTCAGCTTTTTCTCTATTAGGAGAAAAAGGCAAAGCTCAGGTATCATTTTGGAGAGCATGTCTGACTAAACATGAAGGTTAAAGAGGAATATGTAACGACCACATATCTTATGGTTGTTTTCACACAGAGGGGAGAACAAAGAAACAAGCTGTAAAAATGTCTTCTCAACACTGACAGCTTCGGCTGCTTTTTCGTATCTCTAATCCCTTATACTGTTTTTGTTTCACTTATCTTTGCTCTATTCTAGCCTTCTTTATCTCAGTTTCTCTCACTCCATATTTTTCTCACCTTTCTCCCCTTTCATTTTCATTCTTGTCCATTGTGCCATCAGTCCTTCTCATCTGTTCCTTCTCACACAGTGTTTTTCCATTTTCTCCTTTTCCCCATGCTGCACTGGGAAGCTTTGGAGAACCCTTCTCCCTCCCAGGAGTGGCCTTTTGGCTTGTGTTGGCGTAGGCTTAGCTGTCAGCAGTGCAGTGAGGTGCTTGTAGAAATCAGTGGAGTAGGAAAGCCAGACCTCTCCAGATGGAACGCAGTGCCAGGACAGCTGAGCTGGGGAGAGTGGAGTGGCTGTGCAGAGAAGCTTTGCTTTTCCAAAGTTTGTGCTCTCCCCTGTGTCATTTAAGCAAATATACTGACATATATGGGCATATACTCTTACATAAATATGGATTCAAAACCTGGAGTATTCTTAGTGCAAAGCAACTGGCTGGGTTTTTCAGATGAGAATCCCAAAAGACTTCCTATCTTGCCTTTATGCCCTTTGCCCCCACTCTTGCTGTAAGTCCAGGCTCAGGTAGGGATCCTTAACGTGTTTTGTTAAGTTTCAGTTCTGAGAAACTATTTATTTATTGTTCAGGGCAAGATCAGTTATTAGCTGGAAAACAGTTGTTATTTTATTCATTCCTTTGTTTGTGTAGCAGCTTTGCCAGAGTGAGGAATCAGGCCAGCTGTGGTACCCGCAGGACTTAGCCCTGAGAGGGCAGGAGAGAAGGAAGCAGCAGAGCCTGTGAGCTGCTGTGAGAATGCTTTTAACAAACACTATGGAAGCAGCTGGTGGCTTCAGCTGTGGCCTTAATTCCAAACATTGTAATTGATTGGTTTGGTTATTTATTACACTTAGCTTGCTGCTCTGGGCAAAGCAACAAGCTAATAAAGGGCCAGCAGTTTGTTTTTCAATTTTTTGCTGACTGGTGTGGTTTCTGGGGGTCTCATATGCTTCAGTAAGCATGTCTTGTCTTTTCTTCTCCCTGTGATCTATCACAATCATCTGCCTCTCCCTGCTAACTCCTTCACTCCATCAGCCTGTCCTAAGATATGTCCATTTTGTTGACCATGTGAATTATTATCTAGTTTGTCCTTTTTCATTCTAAATGCAGTACCACTTCCTTTGTTCCCTGCTCTGCTGAGTAAGTTGTTTTGACTTTAATGTTTTGCTGTCTCATAAGCAAGTGGCAATAATAACAAAGATAATCAAAACCCTGAGCGTCTTCAAAAGAAACTTGGAAAGAATATTTTTCTTTATTTGGCTTAACAGCATCTGGTGATGCTGATTATGGCATCCACAAGTAGCTATGGAGTAGGAATAATGCACTGCAGGAAGAGATAATATGTTAAAATCAGGAGGAATCATGATCCTGAATACTTGTTTCCACAATTATGAACTTTGATTTATTTTCATGATTAAATAACTCAGCTGATGCTAAACTGTTTGCAAATTTTCTTTGCTAAAGTGAATCTTGAGTCCAGCAAAAGAGCAGCCATATCGCACTGGCATAGTTGAAATGCTGAACTCTGCAAAGTTATCAAACCATGAAGGGACTGGAGTTTGATGTCCATTTTTTTCTACCAAGAAGCCAAGCACAGGTGACTTAGGACTGAGGATAAGATGATTTACTTTGCCACAGAAAATTCTGCTACCCATTCAGCAAATTTCAAGGCACCTTTTGCTAGCACTTAGCTACGGGGGAAAGGTTGTACGAGTCAAAGCTTTAAAGTCAAAACATGAGCATAATGGGCCAGAGACCCAGATGCCTTTATATCATCTAAGTTGGTGATGGTGAAACAGGCCCGAGAGCACACAGGGTTTCCCCTAAGTATTGTTTTCATTCCAGGAGAAGGCAGACAAAAGAGTTTTCTTCTCCATGGGGAATATAACCAAAGCTTCTGCAAAGGGCCTGTCACGGAGCTTCCTAGGCGGTGAAAGCTACGTGGTATTTTACAAAAGTGTACACTTTAATGATTGTTAATTGCAGAGTGCTCTTTTAATACATGGGGAGTCTTCAATATCTGAAAATCTATTGAGCATCATGAGGGAGAGGGAGAGGGAGAAGGACATGGGGGCTTTTAGGAGAGGATTTACTCTCTGTCAGTGACTTCTTGTGTCTAGCTGAGTAGGGGGTGGGGGAAAAAAAAAAAAAAAAAAAACAAAAAACAACAAAAAACACAGAAAATGTCCACAGTGGGTTCTATTGACCCAGAGACAAAGAACATCAGGAATCTCAAACTATTTTTACAGCTTCACTTTCAGAAACATTAACACTTCAAAATATATGATTATGCCTCTCATGCATGGTTACAGGGCTTTTCCATGATTTTGGTCCTTTGTTGGTTTTGTGGTTTTTTTGTTTTTTTTTCTGTGAGAAAGAACTTTGCATCAATTAAGCACAGAACAAGGTTGATTCCTAAAACCTTTAAACACAACTGTGTACAATAACATCTTTACACATCCCATTGTAAAGACCCAAAATATCCACTGCTGTTACTGCTTGACTTTAGCACCAGTGTGGCAGTTAGAGAGAGCAAGAGGGGAAACAAATCTTCTGCCAGGTTGCCAATCGGACACTGCTGGTATTTGGGATATAATAATGAAATCCCTTAATCACGTGATATCCTCGTAACATACCTGCTACGAGAGTGTGTTTCCAAAGTAAATCAGACTCTTTGTTCTTGTTGTGGGTTGACTTCTGTGGTAACTGCCTACCTATAGAAGAAATTGTATTATGTCTGTTTGCCGTATGCATGGGGATATTTATAGGCTTTTATTTTGTGCTTAGAAACATCAAATCAGAAATCCTGAATAGAACAGTAGCTCTGAGCTTTTACACTGTTTTCTGAATGTTTAAAGCTACTTGATAATCAAAATGCTCTTCAAATCGTTCTGTTTTCCATCATTCTGCACTTTTTGTACGCATGGTGTTCATAGTTCTCATTCTCATGGCTTATCATTGGAGAGCTTCTTACAGCCTTTCAATACTTTAGAAAGAGGCTTATGAGAAGGATGTAGAGAGATGTTTTACTAAGGGCTGTAGTGACAGGACAAGGCCATAATGGTGTTAAATGAAAAGAGAATAGATTTAGATTAGATATAATGAATTTTTTTATTAACAGGCTGATGAGGTTGCCCAGAGAAGCTGTGGATACCCCACCCCTGGAAGTGTTCAAGGCCAGGTTGGACAGGGCTTTGAGCAACCTGGTCTAGTGGAAGGTGTCCCTGCCCATGGCAGTGGAGTTGAGAGTAGATAGTCTTTAAGGTACCTTCCAACCCAAACCATTTTGTGATTCTGTGATCTATGTGATGATGAGATCAATGTACACAAGAAGCTTTTTGCTTTAGACAAAATCTACTAGCAAAGGACAAAAGTTAACATTAATACAAGTCTTTTAACTTAGTGTGATAACACAGTATCAGTGTTACAGATAATTCTATCATATTTTCTATTTTAGGACATTTAAAGACAGTTTTCAAACATTGAGAATTGAATGATGACATGGAGTGGTTATTCCACTTGCTCAAGTGTATGGATAATGTGCAGAAAAGCCGTAGCACTTCCAGGGTGCCAGTTCTGTTGTTACACTGAGGCAAGATGATAACTTGTTAAGACATTTCCTCTCAGGTATTTTAAATTAGTTTTAATGCCTGGAAGAAATATTCACAGTTTTTCCACTGCACCCAAAACAATGTTGAGTTTTTCACCTTCATTTGCTTGCAATAAATAATGATCTACAATAAAAAATTCCTCCTGAGGAGAGGAGAAGCAGCAATGGCCTTTTGGGGAAACAATGGCTTTGCAATGTGTTCCTAAAAATCTGTGTGGCACTTAGGCTGTGATGTCCAAAGGACAGAGCAAGTCAAATGGTGTTACAAAGAAAGCAAACCACTGGCTCAGTTCCTGCCTAAACCAGGGATGCCCACTATAAGCTCAATGCAGGTCATTGTAACATGAAGACATCTGAGAGATGGAGCTGGTGTTAAGCACTTAGGGCCAGCAGAACTTAGGCGTGACTGCTGTCTAGGAATGCCTAAGTTTGGAGGAGTGAAGAGTACAGTTTCCGTTCTGCTTGGAACTACAAACATCCATGTAACTACAAATATCGCGTGTTAAACATAGGAACTTGAGTGCTTAGACCATCTAAGCCCTTGAGCTCTGTAACAGCTCTATGGCACCTGGGAAACACTCTGGTCATTGGAGATGTCCAGCCTGGGTGGAATTACAAGATAGCATCCAGTATTGAACTTAGAACAAAACTGCTGGCAGAGAGCTGCATGAAATGCCTCTTAGAGCTTGTGACCCTGTAAGCATGGAGTAAGTTAAGTGAATTAACACACAATTGCATTTTAATGCCCAAACAAGTGAATTGTGGTGGTCCTTTAATCTGCTGTAGTTCTCCTTTCCTTTTCTGTGTGGTAGAAAAAAGCAGATTCCTACCTGATGAGGTTTTATGAGGTTAATAGCTATGAAGTGCCCAGGCACTCTGATGGTGAGGGCTGTATAAATACAAAGATATTATGCAAGCATAGCAGTGGCAAATGCTTGATGCAGACTCCTTGTTCATGGTCTGATATCCTCTCTTCTCTGCCAAGTAAATGTATCCCTTTTAGATGAAAATACTCGTCCCTCTGCCTAAAGTGCCCTGGTTAAATTACCAGTAGTGTTGGTAACGTTTCTTCTTGGTATACGTACCTGAATAAAAATGAGTGCTGAGCAGCTCCTCAGGAGACCTTCCTTGCTGTGCTTCCTTGCTGTGTGGGAGTTTAAGGAGCGGATTTTCTTTCCTAATGGATAAGTTTGTTAACAAACACAGTCCTCATTTACATGGTAAAAAAAAGAGGTTTGCACTCACATTTTGTGATGTTGTAGTTGTGCAAAGACAACCTTGTTTATGTTAGTAAATGACAGGTGACCTAATTGAGACTGAAGTGGAAAAATCACATATTTTGCTAAATTGCCTAAACCTACTGTCTTCAGAGAGCTACTCAGATTACTTCTCAATCCTCTTGTAAAGATTGTTTCTGATGCACAGGTTTAAATAAACTAACCACTTGTCCCTAACAATGGTTACTGATCTCAGGTGTATGTTTGTGAATAAAAAGAGAAATATAGGCCATGAAAATGCTGTTTCTTTACTGGGTTTGTTTATACTAAATGGATGTGATGTTAGTGTCATTGTATAGTTTCTTGGAGAAATTATAGTGTAAAATATCAAGGCTTTCCCTTCAAAAAGAAATGTCATTCCAAATGTAGCAAATACCAGATCATTTAGCTGTGTAGAGCCTGAAGCTAAGCTGGATACTGATTGAGTATGAAATGTTTATGTTGGGGATGGAAGAACTGATATGGTAAGCCACAAGCCACATTCTTTTGCTTTATATTTGCAAGGGGCAAGTATTAGTTGTGTAAGCATATGATTTCCATACTCCTCATACATGTGTTTGCTTTTTAAGTAGTCTGTCCTGTTCCTTAATTGCACTTGTCTTTATGTAATACCTTGAAATAGATTCACGTGTGCACTGGGTGACTTTGCATGGCCCAGAAACCTACAGAGAGCTTTGCCCTGGTATCACACAAATCTAAATGGCGCTGCTCATTTTCAGTTCTCAAGGATGTGTCTTTGATCTGAATAGAAGAGGCTGAGTTGTACGAAGGAGTGCTCAGACATAGTCACTCACATTTTTGATGCAGATTGCAAAAGCATATGTGCAAGATGGGTCTTTGAATTGCCTCAGTTTTTACTTGGTCTTAATCAGGAAAAGCTGTCAGAGATGTCTGTAAAGGCTTCTGTGTATAATTGGTGGGTAAAAAAAAATAGAACCTATATAATGCACTGTGAATATGGCGAAACAAACCAGAATGCAGTTCCCTAGGATTTATTGATATGTTAAGAAATAATACTCCTTGTATTTCTGTGTTCACCGTATTGTTACCCTAGCCTTGGGAGCTTTGTGAAACACTGTGCCTGGTTACCCTGTTACACAGACCACGAGTCAGGAGTGGTCCTTCTGGAAGAAACAGAGTGAATTGTTACAGGTGATCTAAATCAAGTTTAAGTGGGTGGAAAGACCTAGGGAGCTGGTATGGTAGAAGCAGCAGGGGCTGTCTAATTGCATTAATCCCATTCTTGTCATAAAGCAATGACCACTAATAAGGCACTGGAGCAAGGGTTTAGAAAGAGAAAGTGCCCCTGTAGTTCTGAAACTCTCCCAGACAGAAAAAGATGACTTTTCTCATTGCTCACCACAGCCATGCACCTGTTTGGCCTAAACTGGCACCTGCAGCCGATGGAAGGGCAGATGTATGAGATCACGGAAGACACAGCCAGCAGTTGGCCAGTGCCAACGGACGTCTCCTTATATCCTTCAGGGGGCACAGGGTTAGAGTTACCTGACAGGAAAGGCAAAGGAACCAGTGAAGGTATGGTTGGTGTGTGTCCATGTTGTGAGTCCTCTGTCTGCCTCTAAACTCCAGCCGTCCAATCTCATGTTCCATTACCCTCAGTGCTGCCATCAGCAGGTGCTTTTCCAGTCTTTCATGTCTAGAGCTAGTAGATGTCAGTCCTATTTTCATATGTTTCTGAGTTTCATACCCCTCTGATGTCCACTAATGCAATAAAACTGTGTGAAACCTTCTCCACATGTTCAAGGCATTCTCACAGACTACAGAAGGCCAGCATGAAAACTCTGCCTCGAATGGCTGTTTTCATGGGAAAACATTGTCTCTTGAAAATTAAATGATTCCCGGAGCACTCGATCAAGCTTCCTCTACAGCACTGCAAAAATGTGTGACTATTTGTTGCCACTTAGCAAATGTTTTGAGGACCAAAATACTTACTGAGAGCTATTATGCTGTAAGTTTTGGCACTCTAGAGTTGGACATAGCTTTGCAAAAGTAGCCAGACAAAAGGCCTAGTCTCCACAAAGTATCACGGTGTTGACAGAAATTAGAAGCAGCTTATGGGTCCTCAATTCAGCAGCACCTTATTCAGCAACTTTACATCCTTGTGTTCTTTTTTTAGAGGCAGCACTGCTAAAAGTACTTGTAAGCTCTGCAAAGTCTTATCCCTCCCCAGACATAGCTGGAGAAATGAGAAATGCGAATTTTCAGAAAGCTTTTTTTGTTTGTATATCAAGATTCTCTATATAAAATTAAGAGATTCCAGTAAAATTTAAGCAATAAACTATTTTTGATAGTTATTTTCATGGATTTTTTTTTTGACAGATAAGATGTGTGCTACTGGTCTGGCAATTCACTGAACTCAAAGTTTCCACAGGGTTCCCTAGGCTTTGACCAACAGCCTGTGTTTAAATGTTTCATTTAAATTAATTGTAGTGGGTTTTTTTCCATAAGAGTTTTTCTGTCTTTATTAGTCCAAATAAAGGCCATAATTATGTGTGTTCCTTAAAACAGTGTATTTACTGGTAACTGATATCGGCCATCAAGTTGCTACAAGGAAAAATCAGCTAAGCAGGTTATTCCCAGCAAAGCTTACTAGACAGTACAGCAAGCTGCAGACAGCCCTGCTGTTGTACTCAAAAATACTTCATGACAGATCCTTTTTTTCACCTTCTGACTTGCCATATGTTTCATTTTTGAATCATCTAGCTTTGATCTGTCCATCTCCTTTTAAAAGTCAAAATGAAAAGAAATGTATGTATTCAAAATTGCCATCCAGGTGGAAGACCTCCACTTGATTTTATTTTAGCCACATTTACAGTGACATGAGTAGAAGTTTTGATTGCTGTTCTGTTAAAAGAGAAATTTGGGAAATAGCCTAGTTATGTCATGAGAAGACCCCTCAAGTTAGTGCTTTGTATAGATATTAGATAATCTCTAGGCTTTAGAGGAAAATATCATGTCCTGACTAGAAAACAAGCGCACATCTTTGGCACAGGAGTAGCTGTCCAGCATTCAAATACAGCTCCCTCCCCATCAGGTAACTATGTAACTAATTCTGGACTAGCAGTGCTGCAGGGCTCCTGTTCCAAACCAGAATGTATGTGATTGAAATTTATTTTTAAAAGAATTGAAATATATTTGAATGTCTTCCGGATCAGAATGAAATAGGCTGGAATGTGTTAGGAACATGCTTAGAGCTGATCTGAATGAATCATTACCAGTGTCTTGCCAACTCTCAGTAACATGCATTCCTTCTCATCTGTGGCTGTGCTCCAGAACAGTATTTACCTCTGTTCAAGCCTAACCCTGTTTACCAAAGCACTTAACCACATGCTTACATTTAAGCATGTAATTGACTGTGGTTGAAGTCAGAGTTGTGTGTGTTCTTAAGTGTTTTGATGGATCAGGGGACCATCCTGTGAGAAATACAGAGAGATTCAGAAAGGTCTGAAATGAAATAGTTCATTTTGATATCCAGAGAAATTAGGAACAGTTGCTATGGCAACTAAAAAGTTCAAGGTAATGTGCAGAAAGAGCAAAGTAATTGACAGCCCAATTAAGAATTCAGACCTGAAGTTAATTTTAAGGAGTCAGGTATTCTGATTGAAAGCCAATTTCTGATTAGAAGCAGAAATGGCTTTTTTATTGTACTTTCTTTGCGAAGTATCCAGTCCATAGGACTTAATCTTATTGTAGGCTACAACTGGTGAAATAGAGGGATTTCAGGGGCTGAATTCAGGCTGGTGAAGAAAGCTTCTCCTTGGACTTCTGTATCAGGATGAGCTTCAACGCATAACAGCTCTTAGGATATCTGCTTCTCAGAAACACAACTGTCCACCAAGAGGAGACATAAACTTTGTAATTGTTTGTACAAAAAATTATTTCTGTGAGACTGTCTTTTGCAATCACAGAAGCATTTTCGTTTGCATGGGCAAGTGCTGCTCTCTGCAGAATACACCCTGTGCTCATTTTCTCCAGGCTCTGTCTTGCATAGCAACATCTGTCATATAAAATTCTCACCTTCCCTGATTCACTCTGATGTACAATCTTTATTAATGAACAATCATGGGGCATATCAAACACTTAAGGTTTTCATCTGAATATCTAAGAACCTGTAAAACATGTCAGTAGTAATCAGAAAAAATGTATCTTTCATTTGAACCAAAACATGTGATGTCTTTAGCTGTTCTTTAATAGAATCCTCAATCTTTTCATCTCACAATAGTGCAGTAAGAAACTTTGCGTGAAGATATTGGAACTATTTCCTATAGTCCTGATAGTGTGAAAGGAAAATTTCAGCATGCCAAATAAATACTATCAATCCAGTTGATAAAGTAATTCCCTTCAGAATCTATCTGGGTGATTTTCCTTGTGCAATTATACTTTTATTAGCACAGAAGTATTCAGAAGGAATGCCCATTTACCTAAGCTGCTTCTGATTATCTCCTTTAATATGTATGTGGACTGAAAAAGGATAAAAAGTCAGCAGATTTCCCCCCTGTATTTATTTGCAAATGATGAGCAAAGATAAATAGAGATCTTATAAAATTAAGGGTAGCTTTTTTGTGTGTGAACACACAGCCTTTGCATATAAACCTTTTTTTCTGGTATGCATAAAACTTCTGCCTTAAGATAGCTCATGCCATCAAGTCCTACTCCAGCAGCGTCCTTAAGCAGTTGCTGACTTTAAATCAGGGTTTAGTGTTACTGGAGGCAAAAGTCCTGTAAGGAAAATATCTCCATCCTTAATAGTTAATATGCATATAATTCCTATATTGATTTTAAGAGACAGCTAACAATTTGCATCTGTTTATCCTGGAGAGTTTGTGTTGGGATGGTATGTGAAGAAATTTAAGGCAGTACGGTATTTGACATTATGTAATCTTAAAGGAAATGTCATTTGAAACAATAAAATGCAGTGTTCTACCAGTCCCCTTTTCAACATGGCAAGTAAATTCTGAGACTATTTAACATAAATTCATGATAGATGGGAAAGAAATTTTTTTTTCCCCATTCCTCAAATCTAGGAACCAGGAGAAAAAAAATTCCTAATGTAATTTTCCTACAAAAGAATGTATGTAGCCAGAAGTTTCCCTCTCATTTTGTTAGAATTGTTTGCTCTGTAAAATATGTGGTAGTGTGTGCTGTAATGGCACAGGGATAACAAACAGATTTATTTGAATTTCCAGAATGAATAATTAGTCCTTGTTGGTGACATGTTGCTCTCCTTACTAAAGCCAGAATCCTTCAGGTGACACTACTGCATGCTTTTCCACTAGAAGTGTCCTGTTTGCTAAGCAGTTGCCTTCATCATTCCTGTGCCCTGCAGCCAAAGCTTCAGCCATTGGTTATAGCACAGGCTGAAAAGGGAACATTCTGGATTTGATTTTTCGTTCTGCCCCTCATTCCCTGGTCTTCCTTTGGGTCCAGAATTTTTGAAGCAGCCACCTGTTTTGGGAGTTATGACTGCATAAATTTCTAGCCTGGAATTCCTCAGGTGCGTTCTTCGGGGTGCCAAGCTCCTTGCTGACTCCCTTGGACGTTACAGTATGTCCTGATCCCATTTGAATCCCCAGGCTCTCCAGCTTGGTAGTTTTAGAAGCTGATGCCTCCATTTGTTTTCTGAAAGAAAATGGAAAATATTAGCATACTTTACAGATTATACTGAAAACCAATTAAAACCTCTCATGTTTCTTAATAGATACTGCTAAAGTGCAGGGTATGGTCTCCTTTGTTTATCTCAGTCCTTTTTGTTCATTAGCTTTTTGTTGACTATTTCAAATACTGTTACCACTGTCAAGAATTAATTTAATAGAGAAGCATTTTCCTTTCCCCACTTAGGCATCGTTCATGCTGCTGTTCTCCACACCACCATTCCACTCTGTGGCACGTCTATGTCATTCTTGCTACACTTCTCTTTACTAATTTAATTATGAATTCTCCATTCCTAAACTTATATTAATTTAGGGTATAATGTCAAATGATTTATTCTTATCTTTGGAATGTAATTACACACTATCTGATGTTATAATTTAAACAAAAGGCCATTTTTCTCCAGGTTGTTCTTCCCATGCTTATGTTTTCAAACAAAACAGTTACTGAAGCCAGAAATAATCCTGCCAGTTTTCCTCCCATAATTGTATGGATTGGCTAGACGAAGTACTCTGAAGACTTCAGGATACTAATAGACTGTTTCTCAAGATCAGTGTCAGAGATACCAGTATGATTAGATTACTTTCAGGATCTAAGGACTAATTCAAGAATTTTGTTCCTGTGTTTTGGCAGGAAAGCCCAGTAGTTTCTTTCCAGACGACAGTTTTATAGACTCCGGAGAAATTGATGTAGGCAGACGAGCCACACAGAAGATCCCTCCTGGTATCTTTTGGAGATCTCAGGTGTTCATCGACCACCCAGTGCATCTGAAATTCAATGTGTCTTTAGGAAAGGCTGCGTTGGTTGGCATCTATGGCAGAAAAGGACTCCCACCATCACACACACAGGTAATGAGACCTTATTTCAATTAAAATATGTTGTCTCAAATTGATGTTTGTATGATGTATTTTTTATTTCATCTGTTTCTCTCAAGAATTTGTTGCATGCTTGCAAGATGCCAAAGATCATTTATCCAGAGAACGATAATCAAGAGACAGTTGAAAAAATTTACACAAATTAATCTTGTGGGCTGTAAGCAGGGACAGAGCAGGCAGTTACCTAAGGCAGCAGACTGCCAGAGGAGAAGGGTTTTGTGAGTCTGGTGGTCACTGGGGGTACCAGCTGGTTGCTCCAAGCAGCAGAAGATACCACCTTCTCCATCCAGTGCTTTGCACGAAGACAGCCACATCCAAAGTGCATCCAAAGAAATCTTCTCTTCAGCAGACTCGTATACCTCAGGTCTGTCTCTCTTCCAACCACTGCCTTTCCCATCTCATGGTAAGATCAGCAAGACCCCAGTGGTCCCCCTTACAGGAGCAAGATTCACTTCTGTCTTCCATGCTGGAATGCCTTGAGCCAACCCTTCACATGATGTATGCTGACTGTCAGCTTAGACTGAGGTTTGTCAGGGCCAAGTCATTAGGGTATAAGAAAAGAAAACCAATTTTTTACAGAAAGACACCTAGTTAGGCAGAAATCAAGATCCACTTATTATTCTGTAGGGCTAAAATGAAATCAGATGGTTTTTTTTAACACACCTTGACAAAAAAAACATATCAAAAACTCACTTTGTGAGAAAAGCTCTGGAGAACTATCTCCTTAAGTAAGAATTTTATACAATATTTTCTCTCCTTTCTGTTTCAGCTTCTAAGCTGCTCTTACGCAGATTGATTAATACACTAGGACATAATACACTGGCAGTGCAAAGTATCTTAGTCCCACTTGCATCAGCAGGTTATCAAAGAATTAGCAGGTTTATGTTGGTGTCTCTTGCCCTTGCCCTCTACTATTAGCTGAAAATACTAGAGATTTATAGAAGTACCCTGCCTTTTTTTATTATTTTAGAACAAACAGAGATGTTTATTATGATCTCTGTAGATAGTATAGTATTTTGTACATATTAACACAGCTCCAACTTATTTCTGTCAGAAGTGTAATAAATCTATGCTTCTCTGCCTACTTTTCTTCAGAATCAAAATATTTCAGTAGGATCAGCAGATCATAATTTCATTGCCACCATAATGCTGTTACTGCCCTTTTCTAATCAGTCTCTTTTCACAGGGAGGTTCAAACATTTATAACTTAAAAATCCCATGTTAGTTAAATAAAAACTCAAGTCATGATTGTGTAGTACTTACTTTAAATCAGAACTCTATATTAATTTTATTTGTTTATTATAGTTCTAAAATTTTGATATGGAACAGAAGTTATTACATGGATAGGTTCAATTGTTTAAGTAAAACACCTAAAATTTAACGCATAAACCTCACTTTCTCCACGGAGTGCAGTCATGGGTTTCCCACAAGGTCAGAAGTCCAGCAAGCAGATGTGCTCTAGTGTGGGCTCCAATGTCTGTGGAGCCAGAGGTCCTACCAGGAGCCTGCTCCAGCACAGACTTTGAATGGCGTCCCAGCCTTCTTCAAGGCATCCACTTGCTCCTGCAAGGGTCTTCTCTCCAGGCTGTGTGCAGGGGGATCTCTGCTCCCCTTTGGAGCTCCATAGGCTGCAGGGGCACCTTTGCCTCACCATGGTCTGTGCCACAGGCTGCTGGGCAATCTCAGCTCCAGCACCTGGAGCACCTCCTGCTTCCCCTTCTGCACTGACCTTGGTGTCTGCATAATTGGTCCACTCACATATTCTCACTCCCCTCTTCTCTAGCTGCAGTTACTTCTGTGCAATAATTTTTTTGCCTTCTTAAATATCGAGGAGGTGACAATTGTTACCATTACTGACAGGTTCAACCTTGGCCAGTGGCTGGTCTGTCTTGGAGTCGGCTGGCATTGGCTCTCAAAGCAGCCACCCCTGCAGCACCCCTTGCTACCAAAACCTGGCTGTGCAAACCCAGTACAATGCTCAAAGTCTTATCTATCCATGCTAGAATAACAAACTATTCCAAATTCTCTTTGGGAAACTTTCTCTGGCTGTGGTGATTGTTTTTTTTTTTAAGCTGCCAACAACTGTCATCACTAATAAGCGGGAAGAAAATGTAAGCTCCAAATTTCTGTAGTCTTAGAAATAGGTCATGCAGAAGCCAAAAATAGTTTACAATTAAAAAAAGGCATTTCTTCTCATTCTTCTCAACAAATCATAATAAGTTACACAATTTTGTTATGGTCTATTAGATTTAATCTTCCTAGATCAAATCCTCTTTTAAACTCATTTTAACCTAGGCCAAATTTTAATAAATCATAAATTTTAGGATAGGTTGTCACTACTTGGAGAGGGCATTTTTCCATTTGTACCATTTGAATTGATTAACATGGTATTTTATCAATGATTTCCTTGCTGGCAGTAACTAATTACCTATTAAAAATCTTTGAATGTATTAAAATGCAATAAAGCCCATTCCATTTGTGGCTCAGTTAATATTTACAGCTAGTAACTAGTAGCTTGGCAAAGTCATCAACATCTGCAGCAGCGTCTTGCAGATATTTGTTAGAAAAACCCTTTTGTTTTTGGCCTGAAAGAAAGCCCCAAGTAAGCATAACCCAGACTGGAGTGGAACAACAGCAGCTCACTGTACCTGAGTGCCTTGAAATGGTTTTCATCTCACAAAGCTCTGAGTAACTACATCTAATATATAGCAGGAAGTGGATACTTGTAAGCACAATCCACACGACATTTCTTAGATGTCCACTTTACAATGAGGCAGATTGCATCATAGAAGTGTCTCTTCACTTGCAATCCAGTGATTCTAGAAAACTTCCTCAAGTTCTATTTTAAAAATCGAATCAAGCTGTTCCATCATGCTCCAGAATGAATATGGAAATACTTGGGATTTTCTCTTACTGATTTTAACTTCTTCAGTTCAGTTGTTCCTTACTCAAACTCAAGCTCTGTTGAGACATTCCCAGTACCCAAGACACCACGATGATGGCCTCTGTCACAGTCCTGCTCAGCTGTGTCAGTCATGGTCACACTGAGACCTGATGAGGCATCAGCCTAGGAAGTAGCTGATGCTCAGAGTGGCTTACAGACACCTAGGTCCAAAAGTATCTTTCAAACCAACCACTCACCAGTATCCACTTAAATTCTTCTGTTGTTTTCATAGAATCATAGAATATGCTGAGTTGGAAGTGACTTATGAGGATCCAACTCCTGGCCTTGCACAGGAGACCCCAAGAATCACACCATGTTCCTTAGAGCATTGTCCAAACACTTCTGTGACCACTTCCCTGAGGAACCTGTTCCAGTGTTCAGCCACACTCTGAGAGAAAAACCTTTTCCTAATATCCAGCCTAAACCTCTCCTGACTCAGCTTCATGGTGTCTCCTCAAGTCCTGTCACTGGTCACCACAGAGAAGTAAGAGATCAGTGTCTGCCCCTGCACTTTCCCTCAATGAGGAAGCTGCAGACCACAATGAGGTCTCCCCTCAGTCTCCTCCAGACTGAACAGACCAAGTGCTCTCAGCCACTCCTTGTATGGCTTCTCCTCCAGAGCTTTCACCATCCTCATGGCCATCCTTTGGACACTCTCTAAGAGCTTAATGTTTCTCTTATATTATGGCACCAAAACCTGTCCCCCAGCACTGGAGGTGAGGCTGCTCCAGTGCAGAGCAGAGCAGGACAATCCCCTCCCTTGTCCAGCTGGCAGTGCTGGGCCTGATGCCCCCCAGGGCACGGTTGAAACAGTGTACATTTTTAATTACATGTGTTTAGAATTTATACTTGCCTTGTGTTTTTAGATTTTAGATTGAATATTTATATTTACGTCATTGAAATTACGATTGAAATTTATATTTAAGTCATATTTTTCCAAACAGAAGCTCTATCTCTAACAAAGCTAACTTGGACAGACACCCAAAAAGAATGACCTTTGCAGTGTGGCAGCTTTTACGTTCTCAAAAAGACACTTCAGCACCAAATTTGAGATCTGAAATATAACCAAAAGAAAATAAAAATTAAAACAAGGTTCAAAAATAATTTCCTGTAAATAAATAATTAAAAATACATAATTAAAATAATCTAGGGATGAATTCTGTCATTTCATATGCGAGCTATGTCATATATAGCTTATTGCTTAAAATGTTCTAGGAAATAAACACTTCTTTTTTAACTTAGTAGCTTAACTTTTTTTAACTTTTCCTACATAAGAAAGAACATGTCATCAAGTCATTATCTTGGCTGACTTTGAAGACCATACCAGACAACTTAATAACAAGCACCCAAATTTTGCTACAGTAAAGTGAAAAGGGATAAGCAGCCTAAGTATCGGTGCCACAGTCAACTAACAGTCAGCAGCCATTCAGTGCAGCAACATTTACATGTTCAGAAATAAGTGGTGGTCCTTCTTTCTGCCTGTTTTTCTTGTTGCCCAAAAAAAAAAAAAAAAAAAAAAAAAAAAAAAACACTAACTTACCCAATCAGCTGGATGAGACAGGCAAAACCAAGTGAAGTCAAGGAATAGAAAAGCTGGATAGTGCCTTGACTGTTGGATTCTGCTTGCAAGGTGTCCTGGTCATCTAAACACATGATAAAAGTCAGATTCATTTAACATTTGATAGGGTTCATTTAATATTTGTGATGTCAGCTAGGTTTATATCTGCTTCATCCCATTAAGATAATACCAGACAAAATACAATTATTGTGCAAAATCGGTGGAAGGTTATTTAAATAGGGAATTAAAGGGAGTTGCAATACTAGTATTAAAGCAAAGCAGTTGTTCAGTAGAAGTTACTCTTGCAAAAAGTAAATGCATCCTTTTAAGGAAAATACCTAGAGCCACTCCTTTAATGGGATTTCCCTATATTATTTGTATTTTGCATCTTCATTTTCTATGATCTTTTAACCATTTTTTCTATTGTTTTAAGATAAACCCTTGTGGGCTAAGCAAAATACTTCTGCAAAACCTCTACCAGAGTTCACTTTAAAATACTTCTTTCTTTTCCCTTGCTGAAAGGGAAAGTACTTTTCCCTTAAGTAAAGTTCCCTAGCAACTCTGGCAAACAACCCAGTTGGGCTAGATATATTTTTCTGTATTATTTTCCATATTAGCCAAGACATAAAAATATATAACAAATAAGCTGCTTAGTATCATGTTTACAGTGCGGCTGAGGCATGGTGTCATGTTTTCCTCCCTATATTTCTACAGAATGAGAACACCTCAGTAAAGCCAATGTGCTGCAAGTCACCTTCTAAACAAAGATGATTTCAAGATTCATATAATTACAGGAAAATACATTCATATACTAGCTGTTTCCAAAATGGTTACTTGCAGGTAGTCCAGGAAAGTACTTGAGTTACCAGAGCAAATCCTGTTTATGATGCTTCTGCAGAGACTAAGCTTGAGGAAACCTGATAAACACACAAACATCACTCCCTCTTATGTTTCAGTTTGACTTTGTCGAGCTTCTTGATGGAAGACGTCTACTGACGCAGGAGGTGAGAAGCTTGGAAGGACCTCAGCGGCAGCACAGAGCTTTTGTGCCCTTGGCCAGCCACGAGACAGGATTTATCCAATATTTAGATTCAGGAATATGGCATTTAGCCTTCTACAATGATGGCAAGGAATCGGAAGTGGTTTCTTTTCTTACTACTGCTATTGGTAAGGATTTCCTCTATTATTCTTAAGCTCGTAAATTCGCCTTGGAGCCAGGTATTAACACACGTACTTGAATTGCACAATGGCTTTGTGTGCTTCTGGAGAAAATGCTTGGAGGGGCTTGTATTTAGCAACATGCTGAACACTGTTAGACCCTAAATGTTGGGTAAGTATTTTCTAGGCCTTTTAAGTAACTTTAACCGTAACGAGATTCTGCCCAGTGCCAAACATGGATTACAAGCTGGAAAATCCTTGCTTTATTTTCTTACATTGATTTTCCTTTTATTTAGTTGGCTTTTTTTGGTTTTGTTTGATTTTTTTGTTTGTTTGATTGGCTTTTTTCTCTTTCTGGAGCAGAGGTGTACGAATGACTGAAGAACAGACAGCAGCACCATACCACAGGTCTGGGTGACACACAGTCCTGCCATTGAACACCATCAAAATCATTCAAGCTGGAGTTCAGGCAGAGTACTGGGTTTAAAACTCCAGCAAAGTGCACTGTAAGCCTTGGTAGCAACCACAGTAACAGGAATCCTTGTTTCTCCTTGCTAACAGAAAGAAGCTAAGATTTGGTTGAGAAGAACAAATTAACTAAATAATGGGTCTTCTGACTTCTCTGGCAGTAAAATGCACTGCCAGTTGAGCTCACAGGTGTGGATTTGTTGCTGTCCAAGGAGGGAAAGATGCTGCCAGTGGGTGCCTGACAGCGCACTGAGTATTCTTCTTCCACCCTGTAAATACCTAAATCTGTTTCTGATTCAATAATATTTAATTTTGAATTTGATTGACCTGCTGAAACTCTTCATATACCTAAATTCATTTGGTTGTAATTTAAAGATTAGTCCATAAAACTAGCCCTCAGCTTTCTTCTAACCACAGTGTTTAATGGACTTCTTTTCTTTGCAGAAAAAACCAGACTCATTCCAAAGCTGCCATTAATCCCTCTCCCAACAGAGGCATTGGTGTTGAGTCTCAGCTGTCTGCAGTAGTTACCTAAGAGCTATGGGCTGTAATTTGTCTTGGCAGGTTAATTAAAAAGTTTAGGTCTTATTAAAGCAAAGTCATTAACATCCCAATATTCCATTTTAGCACTAAAGTTTATCTAATGCAGAAATGGAAACTGCTGTAATACTATGTTTTAAATTTAAAACCTGGAAAAGCGATCTTCTGTCTTGTTTGCAGCTGAGCAACACTAGAAGTAGTTGTATATTAGCTTATGAAATTGAAGTCTTACTCTGTAGAGTGTGGATTTACTTCCATTTAGTTTACTTTAGTAATTTGATTTTGTACTTACAACAACCACTTAAGGTATTCTTCTGAAGGCAGCTTTTTTTCCATGTCTAAGCATGTCTTTATTTCAAAATTTCCCATTACAGGAAAGAAATCAGTAAGGCTCCAACAGCAGAAAATACATTTAAAGCACTGTCACTACTTGTTCTTGTTTCCAAAGTGATGCTTAAGTGTTCCAGCCAGACTTTTCTTTTGGCCTCATTGCACTAATATAGGGAAAAGCACAAAGAAAAGAAAAAGAAAAAAAAG
Source organism: Hirundo rustica (assembly GCF_015227805.2). Taxonomy (NCBI): domain Eukaryota; kingdom Metazoa; phylum Chordata; class Aves; order Passeriformes; family Hirundinidae; genus Hirundo; species Hirundo rustica. The sequence continues at coordinate 32,008,747 of NC_053451.1, read as the reverse complement.
CATTCTTAATTTGCCTTTGAACATCAAAGGAATGGTGTGGGTGAGTAGCATGTCAGATTGTCTTCAAGGAAATCTATTTTTTTTGGTTTTGCTCTGCTATACCTTCATGACTGCATGATAAGCAGAACAATCCACCATATGGAGCCCATGATATATTCAATACATCCCCTGCTGACCTTGAATCATTCAGTGTTTCTGTGATTCAGAAACAAGGAAGTTTTCTTCTGCTACACAGGTGGGAATCACTTTATCCACTGGCAGCTGTATGTCAACACAAAGCTTTAGTGTAAAAAAGCCAGTTTAAGTACAAGCTATGTATTTTGAAACAGACTTAAGTAAATTTTTTAGGTAGGAAAATGTGGCATTTTGGCTAGAACTTGTCCAGAACAGTGTACCATTTTTATAAGTACCATAAAAACACTGTAATAGCTTTAACAAATTGGTAGCTTTCTCCTCAATCTAGATTTCATCAGTTTGTTTAAAAAAAAAAACAACAAAAAAACCCAGTTAGGTGTTTTGTGTAACTCTAATGCTTCAGAACCTTTCTAGTGTATTCATGAAGTCTAGCAAGACATGGTTGCTAGATTGTAAGTACATGAATACTGTGGTACTGTAGTGTTATTTATTTTCCACTGCCCAAGTAAAGAAGATAAAACAACCTGACAGTGCTTATGAACCAGTGTATAAAGTTGCAACATCAAACAAACAAGTCACACATGATGGGAGCCTTAGATCTGTCTGAGCAGGGTGAGGAACCTTCAGAGGAGTTGTGTTGACTGTCAGAGGCAAGCTGCCATCTAATTTGATTCCTGTGGGAAGACCACCTGAAAAATCCTCCCTTTATTATTCCGCTAATATAGGGCTTAGAGTAAGAGTGAATTTGAAAAGTATAGCTGTGATGCAGGAAGAAGTAGGATCTGATGAACTGAGAAGAGGACCAACAGTCTGGAACTCCTGAATTCTGATTGATGTGTTAATTCTGCCCCAGCCCAGGCTCATGCTTCAGCTGCTCCATGTAAAACTGAGGAGAGTGGCATTTCCCCAGAGATGCTGTGAGGGTGATAGAACTGCTGGGAAAATGAATGAAGCATTAATTAATAATCACTGATAGTAGTAGAAAGCACAAAATTGATATTGGTGATCATGATGATAAGTTCATAAAGCCAAATTGTGCAGTCATTGCTCCAGGCAAACATCCCCTTCCGGTGAGGACTCACCAAAATAAATGACAGTAGCTTTTACTTCAGCAATAAACATGTTGAATGGAAAGAGTGCTGATTTTCTAAGTCTTATCTGCTATGTTTCAACAGACCGAGCTGTTCAGAGCCAGCAAATCATTGCAGGCTCTGTATGACGGTATCAACTGCAATTACTGTGCAGTGCTTGCCTGGAATGGTTTGGCTTCCATTATTCTAGTGAAAACTGGAGAAAAATGGAAAAAAGCATCTGTATTCCCAGTTTGATAACACACAGGTAATTTCATAAATTGTGAGGCTGTCCATTATACAGCTTTGGAATCTGATAAAGCTGTAACTGAATTCACTGAGGAACATTAGCACAGATTTTGAGGGCAGGAGATGGCAACTTGGCCTGTTTTCTAAACGGGTAGGGAATCATCATCATTGAAGGGTTAGGTGGTGTCAAAATGTGTACCTGTTACATGCATTGAATGTAAACCTGGGGAAAATACAACCTTGTAATGCCTGTCAGAGCTTATACTTCTGAATAATACAGGAAATTCAGTGGAGGGGAAAAGAATATTCTGGAAAAGTCCTCAGTTTTTAATAGCATTTTTATATCCCGTTCTTCTGAATTCATTACATTATAAAGGAATGGACAGTTGAGGTCTCTCCATAATAAATTAACCTTTTTGTAAATTACATTGGTGGCACTTTCTGAAATTCCTAATAGAAACACTTCTATGAGAAGCACCTTGTGGATTCACAGTCTGCTACTATCTGCCTGATAGTGGTAATTTATTTGGAGCAATCTTTGTCTAGTGAAGCAAAATAGTAGGCTGAGGAATAAGCTGGAATCAGCACATCTGAGACAGAGACTTTGGCCAAAAGTCTGCTCAGTAGAAGCAGGAAACATCTGAGAACCTGAAAAGAGCATCTGTGTGTGGAGTCAGAGTGTCTTCCAGCAGCTGTTACTGCTGAGCTCAGGCAGTCTCAACTGTGCAGGGCCGTTGAGAAATCAAGAGGAAAAGCAAAACCAATTGTCTGTGAGAGGAGAGCATCACTGTTTACCAGCTTATCACCCAGCAAGCGACAGGAAACACACGTAAAACACCCGGGATAGGATGCATCTATCTATCCCCTATCTTCTGCATGAGACAATGCTGAAGTTAAGAAAAGGACCATTCTTTCTGCCCCCTCTACCACCTGTAAAAAGCCCTGTCGTAAGTAGTTTCCTCCACTGGAGTGCAAGATGAGCTCCAGTGTGATTTATAAGGAGCTGCCAGCGCATCCGGCACTTGGCAATTCACACCAAAAGGCACGTGCCCTACCTGCAATAGCCCAGCATGTAACATAGCCCGTGCAGTCCTTAGGACTGCAGTTCACACTCAGGAATAGTACCAGCAGAGGAACACTTCACAATAGGACTGAGCGCACAGAAGAGAAATTGCAGGGCAGGGAGACAAGCATGGGACTGGGAACCTTCCTTGTGTGTGAGGTGACAAGAATGGCTTCCTTAGCGTTACGTGAAAGTGTCTTTGTGTTTAACTTGTTCTTAGCAAAGGGAAAAGGAAGTGTCTGAATAGCTCAGATTTGCTTCCCTTGCTTTTGCTACTTATGTGTAAGCTAACTTAAACTCTGGCAATTTCCACTTCAGAGAGTATACAGAAGTGTGATCCACTTAGAGTCTCAAAGCCATTCGTGTTATTTACACTTGCTTGCTAATGTCTGGAAAAATCTAAATTGGTTTTGTGTAAATATTGAGGAATCAGGATATTGTGCAGTGTAACATGGGGTGTGATCTGTTCTGGCTTGCACTTTTATCTCCTTAATGCCTCAGTTACTCGACTTAAAAGTCCCCTATGTACTATTAGATCTTCAGGACTCCGAAGGAGGAAAAGTGGTTTGAATGTCCCAGCTACCCTTTTCTGAACTTCTCCTTAGGCTAAAGAGGCTGGAAGTTCAGCAAGTACTTTGCTGAATCAGAACTCCTTAACAGCTTATGAGACTCCAGCTGCTCCATGGAGGAGCTTAATTCTCCCCTATTGCATGAGAATGGTCAACTTAGCCCTTCTGTTTCAGAGAGGGACATGGAGCACTTCCACCTTGTGGTAGCCCTCTGCAGATAATTAGTGACCCATTCCTGCCCACACTCACAACTCTTTTTTTTTTTTTTTTTTTGCTCTGCGCAGAAAAAGAAATATAGCAACATATGAGAACTGTGCCAGGAAGGAAAATCACCTAATTTTTGATGTTACTGATCTCTCTGCTACAAAATAACAGCAGAGCTGTGTAGGCTCTGCAAATAGTTTTTTTGACTTCAGCTCTGTGTGCCCCCCCTGCAAGCAGACATCTGATGCTCTTGTCAGATGGGCAGTGCTTTTTTTGGTTACTCTCTTGTTGATGCCAGCCCTTTTTTTGATGCTTTGTTTCCTGCTTTCTGCTATTGCCTAGCTTCTCTGAGTGTGGCCAAGCTCATAGGTCTCAGGTAGTATTTAAAAAAGATACAGTCACTCAATTAATTTAGAAAGCAAAAAAATTAATTTATGAGTCCCTGCCAAGCTGTGTTGGGTTTTTCTTTCCTGGTGTATTTGATCTCATGAATGACATTCTGTTGGCAGGTCTGCTTGACTGAAAATGCTTAAACTTAGAGCAGGTTCAGGCTACGCTGCAGGACTGCAAAGTGTCTTCCTCTAAACATCCAACTGGCCACAGAGTGTGAGGTCCTCTTGAGAATTGAACTAGTCCATACAGAAGGTTGATAAGAAGACAGGAGGTTGCCTTCTCCATCCTAGCCAAATCCCGCCCAGTCTGATAGGTTGGGTATCACAAGGCAAGAAATGTGGGGAGAACTCTCTCTGCCTGAGCTTTGTGGGCTGCAAGAACTCCCCACTCCAAGCAGGTGTTGTGGTGTGCTTGGTGAGATTTCACTTTCATCCAGCTCATGTGTAAATCTAGTCCATTCTCTTTATAGGGCTTAATAAAAAGCAAACATGGGCTGAGCCTGGGTTTGGAAATGGAAAGAGGGCTGTGCAGAGGTGAAACTTTTCACATTAGTTTGCACACCTCATATCCAGAGTTTGTTTGCCATTCTCAGTAAAACAGTGATGATGACTTTGGATAGATAGTGACACAGCCCTTAAAACTTTAGCAGCTGGAAGTCAACAGCAGCTTTATCAGTGCTGCCCTAATCTTTTCACATTTTTTCTCAAAAGTGATGAACAGCCTCATTTCCCAGTGAAGTGAGCCAAGAGGGTGAGCATGTTCCAGTGCTGGAGTTTATCTCTGTGTCTGCCTTCTCAGACAACTCCTAACAGATCAAACATTCCTCCTGGTTCTTAAATCCCTTTCAGCTTCAGTCAGTAATGTTTGTAGGTGATCCTATGTTCACTGCTCCCTAAATGTTAACTGCAGCTTTCTGCCTACTGCTGCTTAGATCTACAGCACTTCTAAGGAACAGGAAGTCAGACCAATTGTTTCAAATCTAGATGTTACTTGTAATGACCTTTTTTCTCTCTGCAAGTGTCTGAAACAATTCTTGCATAATAACCCCACTTCCCAAGCCATAATGGCAGGCAAAATTATTATTTCAGGATTTTTCTATTGAAGACGTAAGGCGTCTCTAATAAAGAGGAAATTAAGACACGTCTCAAAGATAATTAAATAATAAGAAGCCTATAAAGGTCAGATGCTTGGCTGTGAAAACTTCCACGGCTGCTCTTTCTGTGTGGAGTGTATCTCTTCACTGGTGATTAGTGAATAAAAGCTAGCAGTAGAAAATTAAAATGTGTAAAGCTAGCTTAGTTTTAAAGCAGAAATGCAACATTTATTTAATGTTAGATTTGAACTTTATTTTTTATTTTGATTTCTATATGTACACATCTCTTTCAATAGATCTTACAATTACAAGTAACTTGGGTGGGGAAAATAGAAAAATGGACAGATATTTTCATTTATATTGTCATTTATATATTCATTTATAGAAGAAATTTGGCCACATTTCTAAAGACTGCTTGGATGCTGGTAAGTATTCGTCTCAGTAAGAAATGAGATGTCTGAATGTCTTTAATGTTCCAGATTTTGTCTGGTTTTAATCATGATTTAAAGTGGTAGAAAAATGAAGGTAGATTTGTCTTTTTGAAAAGCTTTGCCTACATCTGAACTTACATGGACTGGTAGCATTGAACTTGCATGTCCATGTGCTGTGTTCAGGCAGGCAAGTTCTCTTGATCTGACAGAGCTTTTACAAAAGGTTTATTGATTGGGGAATTACTTTAGTTTTAGGGTCAAGAAAAGGTTTCTTTATTGCTGAAGTTAAAGCCTTTTTCTCTTTTCTTTTTCTTTCTTTCTTTCACTTCTTTTTTTTTTTTTTCTGTTATTTCTGTGCCTGTGTTTTTCTGTTCAGGTTTTTTTCAGAACAGCAGAATTCTGCCTTAATAACATGGCATTTAAGTGCTGTCTGAGGAGTTCTGGAGAAATGTGTAAAATGGTGCATATGGTTTTTGTTTTTACACTTTTGCATATAGCTCTTTCCACGCAGCCCAGACTGCGGGCTAATGTAAGCACAGCTTGTTTTATTCCTGTGTCGTATTACCGAGCTGCTAGAGCAGCTTTGTGCAGGCTTCTCTTTCCATGAATGCTCCCCTGCTAAAGCACAGAAATAAGGCTGTGGGAGTTACTCGTCCGCTTTGGCAAACAAAAGTAGAACTCTTTCTGTACTAGAACAACAGGCACTTTAAAGCCTCACTTTTCCAAAGGCTGTATTCACATGTACACACGTGCATGCAAGACCACAAAAGAACAGAAGCCAACAACATCAGCACCTCAGGAGTCACTGGACCAATCTTCGTTTTGCATGGGGGCCAAGCCGATGAGAAAGACATAGTCTCTGCAGTCACTCCTGGCACATGTTGACTTTTTAAATGATAACAGCTGGCCTGTGTACTAGATGTGTAACTGCTTTTTTTGCTGAGTGCTACAACGGTCTCAGAAAAAGATATATTATCTTAAACTGTTTTAAATAGATTTTCTTAAACTGATTCCTAGACAGCTTGCCAGAGGCTCTGAGTAGGAGCAAGATTTGACCACATTTGTGCAGCGTGTCTTCAAGGAGCGGAGCGGAGCCATAAGTACTGTTTTTTGTCTGACCCTGACAGAAGACCACCAAGAGTTCAGTGCAGCTGCCTGAGCACAGGACTTTGGTGGCACCTGAGATGCCCCAGAGAACTGGGGGCATCTCTACAAGGGGGTGACATAGAACCTGGAGGGTAATCAGGCTCTTGTGTAGACCAGGCATCCTGCTTGGGAGCATGTCTCTAGCACCAGGCACTTACCTAACTAAACCTCACATATCAGTCATTCCAGCCAGTACATCCTTAGTCATCAGGCTGGATATATTAACTAAAGACCTGGTGAAAAATGGAATTTATTTTTTTATGCCCCCAAAGTTGTAACATTGCCACAGTTTCATGGCATTTGTTTGACCAAAAGAGATTTGTAGTTCTCTGTGTGTGTATGCAAGAATGATTTGCTTTTTTCCTCCTGTAATACACCAACTTAAAACATCATTTAAAATGAAACTCAAGGCCAGATTTAGCCTTGCCCTGAGCTATGACAGCAGAAAATGTAATGTACTGAATTTGAGGTGACTTCCCTCTTGCTCGTGCAGCTCCAGAAGTTGAACCCTGAAGGCTGAATAATTGTTGTTTCCTGTATTAGTTTGTAACAATTTATGAGGGTGGGAAGGAACAAAAAAAAAAAAAATTCTTTGCAATCCCCTGGGCAAAAAGGGAATGTGAGAGTTTCATCTACTGGAGTGAAATTCAGGTTTAAAAATATTCCAACTGCAAAAAAGGGTATCTAGGAAGAAAATAACTGTTCACTGTGTGTCTTTCTAGATCTCCACAGCCATGTCATAGTTATATTACAAGTATGGATTAAAGTCTTATTGTGCTTGGAAGCTGCATTGCAGAAGGAAAAAGAAGAAGGCTTCAGTCCAACAGCTACTCTTTGTTTAAAATCATTCACTGATTTTTTCCCAGCTAACTTCCAACCTGTGATCACATTTCAAGTGCTTTGGCACAGAGCGTGTTTTCAGATGATCAATGTACGGTTCCTTAAGAACTGTATTTCAAGACCCTTTTGTGCTTTTAGTATTGCTCATGTTGTAAGGAAAGAAAACAATGTTCTCTGTTTGGCCCTATGGACCAGGAGAAATACATTAGTAGGATTTCCTAAAAGCTGGTGAAGTCAAGGGAAATTTTACCACCAAGCTAAATGGTCATATGCATCAACCAGTGCCCAAGTGCGTTTGGAATCCCGTTACACTTTATGCTTTTGACCATCTGAGAGCTTCAGATTTTGAGGCATTCTGCACTGGAAAGATTTCTTCTTAATAAGGAAGCAGTAAGAGAAAGGAATGAATCAGGGAGATAAAGATAAAGCTCTCTCTCAAAGGGCAGCCCAAGTTCAGACCAAATGTGGCAAAGGTTTCTGAAATGATCAGGCTTGTTCTCTTCTTTATTTACTCCCCAAACTATTCCCACTTGGTTCCTTTTTCTATGGAACAGAAGTTCAAAATAGAACAGAAAAAAGCTGACTTTTTAGTATTTCCAGCTGGGCCTGGAGTCAAATGTGCTTGAAATAGTGTGAGAAGGACTGATAGAATTGTGGTGAGAGCCATTTGAGTACCTGGATAGGGACCTCAAACCAGGCCTAAAAGCCAAAATACAGACAGCTCAAGGGAAAATGTGCTCGCATGATGTACTGTGAAATTTGGCAAAATCAGCGGCTCTTGATTTCAATAAACAACCCAACTGCCCCTGAGCACCAAACCTGTGCTTCACCATCACCTTGTAAAATGGCCCAGCCTGGAGAGTCACTTCTACAGAGCAGGTGTCTCTTGTAAGTACCCTCATAGAGATGGGGGTGTATCTGCACTTGCAAATTGCTTTTTTTAAACATTCTAACAGAAAAAGAGGAGGGAGAATAACATGCAATTCAGTATTGTGGTTACTGTCCTTCTCTTTCACTTTCCAGATTCAGGAGCGATTTAAAGAGTTGTTTAAAGGATTGCCTGCTTGTTGCCCTTTTTCTAATTTAGCATCCTTATACCTGCATGTGAAGATTACAGTTCCACTGGGATGTGAGAGCAAAACAGGGTTAGATGCATGGGTCCTTAATTAAAACAGACCTCCCAGCCATAGGGGGAAAGAAAAAATCAAAATCTGGCACAACATCAACTGGCATTAGCAGTATCAGCATCACACTAGGTGCCCTACAGAAGAGGAAGCTGTGAAAGAGCACTCAAAAATAATGACTGAGTTTCCATGATGCTGTCAAGACTTTCACATCCCAGGCTGCCAGGTGTGGATTACTTGAGCTAGAAGTATAAAAGCTGTATAAAACACAAATGAAGCAGAAAAATTGAAATCTCAGCAGGTGATGATGTACTGTAAGAAGGGATCAGTCCTTTAAAGCTTCATCTGAGGAAGGAAGAGGAGGAGTGAGAGCATACCAGACCCAGCATTTCCACACTTCCTTTGTTTGCAGGGCATTTTCTTTCCCCTATTCTTTTTTTTTTTTTTTTTTTTTTGGCTCCTAGTGTCATATCTGATGATTGAAGACATCTGAAACCGGTTTTATCCTCTCTCACCTCCACTTCTGCCTTGGCATTGTTATCACAATTACAAGGGCAGGTGACAGTTCTCTAGGCTTAGAATCCAACCTCTCCTGCAGTGAAATTCAATCGAGTAGCATCATTTCTTTGAAAAATAAACAAGACTGCAAGCTCTGCAAGTGGGAAGTAAATTAAATGTGTTCACAGAGCTTCAGAATCCTCTTTGCCTTTCATGTTATACTGCTTGACTTCCTATTAAAATTATTGCTAGCGTAGTCAGGGCAGTGACAAGGAGCATTTTTGTGAAAGAGATGTTATTGCAGTGAGCTTGTAGGTGTCAGTTTTACCCTGGACAAGCAGATTTGGGAAAAATAATATGTGGCTTTTTAAGGTTGTTCTAGTGCAGCAGCAAAGAGTAAGGTGAAATAATGTGGTGTCCCTTCACTCCCCCAAGCAATGTAATTGAGTGTACAGTGAGAGGAATACTGGGCACTCTTCATGGCCCTTTTGCACTGATGTGGCTGCGAGAGGATTTCAAGGTCAAATATGAACCATGGAATCTATGTGCTTGCTGCCTTGCTCTCTGTGCCCTCTCTCCCTCCCAGCAACACATTTTTGTTAGCTAAGGGAACACAACTAGGCAGAAAGTAGATCTGTGGACAGTTAGGAACAATACATTTCTGTGTGGCAATAAAGATATGTATTTACTTGATACAGTAAACAATTCTAATTATTTGGTTTACCTCCTTTTTTAGTTTACTTGCTATTTTTGAACAAATGCATCTTTGTGTAGAGGTAGTCAACATTTATTAGGAAAGGGTAAAACCTTTTATTGTACCAATTAGTGTGTATGCAGTATCTTCCTGGGCTGGTAGATGAGTAGCTGTGGCAATTTATTTTAGGCTGAGCAGCTACATATATCTTCTCACCAGCACTGAACAAAAGATTTCGAGGCCATTTCTTATGTAGTAATGGAGTAGACTACTAGTTGAAGGGCTGGATACTTAAAAAAACACCGCTCTTTTCTTTGCATCTTATTTCTAATATGGAATATTTTCACTGATACAATTTCTTTATATTCCTTGAACCTTCATTCCGGAACTGAGATTAGCATTGATTCATTAAGGTCTGTTTATCCTACTGCAGTGCTGTTCCTACATGTCTCTGACACCAAACACTGCCATCTCTAGAGCAACTTTTTGAGGTTATCAAATGAAACAGTTACATTTGAATTCATACAGCCAGACCGCACTGAATGGCATTTAATCAGTTCTTAGAAAGCAGTCCTGGTGCTTATTAACTCCCAAAAAGCTACTGCCTTCAGTTGCCAGCTAGATAACTATTTTTTTTCTTTGCCAATAGATAGTTGCCTCTAAGTGCCTGGGGAATGATGATGCTTGGTGGCAAGTGCAGGCTATAAAATATTTATCTTTAACACACAATTGTGTTACTGCAGCTTCTAATAGGATTTGGTGTCAGGCAAACATCTGCCTTGGCCTCTGGCCCAAAGATAGGGAAACAAGCTATTAAGTTGAATGTTGCATAGTAAATAAATAAATAAGGTGGTAATACTGTTAAAGTAGCTGTACTGCTGACCAGTAAACATGGTGAGTATATAAAAAAGAAGTCCATCAAGAGTCCAGCAATTTGTCTGCCTTCTTAATATGTTTATTGTGTTGCATCTGGATAAATGTAATTCATGTCGGTAGTTGTAAGCCAGGCTGACAGATCTTTATATATAGAGTTCACCACAGTAGAATTGGCTTTCATGGAGCTTTTTGTCAGCAGCAAAGTGGTCCCCTGAGCAGACCATTAGCCTGGGAGCTTTGTCGCTGTCACATGAGTCAATTTATAATATGAAGCAAATGCTGTGCTGTATTTGTCCATGCCTCAGATTAACAACCTAAAAAAAAAAAAATAAAAAAGGAAATGGTAACAATTAGCAATTTCATATTGAGCTCAATAATAGCCTTAAATAAAAGATAGTGTAGTGTGAAGTTTTATTGTGGGTATGGGCTGGATCATGCCAGTTTATGGCTTCTCTCAGAGTAAAGGGTGATTACAGTGGGAAAACTAGCAATGGGATAGACGTTTCAGCCAGGTTTCCCTCAAAAACTGCCAGCTGTGAGTTTGCTTGTACTGAAAAACATCCTCTGAAATAAAATGGCAAAAATAGCAGATCAATGTTATTTTATGCAAAATGTTCCTTTGCTTTGATAATTAAAGCTCATGGGAAGAAAGTACCTTAAAGAGTACTTCAGAAGAAGAGTTTTGCTCTTGGAGAAGTCTAGGCTTTCAAACTTAATGGATGATTTCCATTTCTTATTTTTATGAATCTATAAAGAGTGTTGAATATACTCCTTTTCCTGGCTGAGGTAGGTTGTCCTAGAGTGGGGAGTACCTGCTCTGTCAGACAGGGCATTTCCATACCATTCTCCAGAGTGAGACAGTGTGGGTCTGAAGACCAAGTGTCTCATTGTGTCATTTAGACTTTGTCTCAGAGAAATATGAGAATATTTATAATGGAGAACTATGAAGATGCTCAGAGGGCTTGAGCACCTCTCCTATGGAGACAGGCTGAGTGAGTTGGGATTGCTCAGCCTGGAGAAGAGAAGGTGCCAAGGAGACCTTAGAGCTCTTCCAGTACCTAAATGAGTTTCAAGAGAGCTGGAGCAGGACTTTTTGCAAGGGCATGGAGTGATAGAACAAGGAGGAATGGCTTTAAACTGACAAGTAGGAAGGTATAGATTAGATATTAGGAAGAAGTTCCTCACTGTGTTATGAGACATTGGCACAGGCTGCCCAGAGAAAGTGTGGCTGATGCATCCCTGGAGGTGTTCAGGGCCAGTTTGGATGTGCTCTGGAGCAACTTGGTCTAGTGGAAGGCATCTCTGCTTATGGCAGGGGGATTGGAACGGGGTAATCTTTAAGGTCTCTTCCAATCAAAACCATCCAGCGATTCTGTGATTCCATAAAATTACTTGGTTTTTTTCAGTTGCTAATTTGATTGTGAAGCAGAACATACAATTCCATAGGCAAGCTTCTGCTTTCCCTAATAGAAACCCCACCACCTCAAGTTTTGCTAGTGTGCCCTAATGTGAATTGTTTGCTTTCGGAAGTTTCAGTCCTGCTGCCATTGGTGGTTTAACAGTGGAATGGAAACTGTGTTTTCAGTGTTCTCTTTGGACACAATAGCAAAACCTGATGAAGGCATCATGCATCATCCATTGGCTGGCCCTGCAGTTATTAATCTCTGCCCTTACCAGCTGGTGTCAGTCAGATCTCTTTGGGGATTCGGAAGCCAAGAGAAAACTGTGGGAATCAGACTGGAAACAGAGAACATATATATATCTCTTTCTAAAAAAGAATCATTCATGGTCTCACAGTGAACTTTAACAATTAAATGAAACAAAACAAAAACATTGTCATGATTCTCTAAAGGAGTTCCCATGGTACTATTCATAAAACACCATATGGAATTTTGTGTATATTGGAAAATACTCCTCTAATTATGGGAACAGCTTACAGAATAAACGTATAATGAAGACTAGAAGCCAGCCATAACTGCAGTGGCCTGTTTTTATTTGTTGACTGATAATGTGTCACCTCTGTAGCAAGGTTGACCGTGAACATATGTAAAAGAAAAAGAGCTGCTTTGTGCCACTGACTTAGGGACTCCTTGAATGTTAAAGCTGTGTCCCTTCCATCCCATATGATAATAATTTGGCTAAGCTCTAGCTTCTGAAAATGTCTGATTCTTCATTCTTTCCAAGGTTCTCCCACCACGACTCCCTAATTTCTGATGCCAAGTCACCCGCCTCCTCCTGTTTAGCTTGAAATGTAGGTGTTAGAGCACTGTGCATGAGTGTGTGTACACTTACACATGCCAGAGGGGCCAGAAAATTGTCCAAGGTGCCTAACTGGCAGCCTGTAACCACTGAAACAAAACTGAGTCCTAGGATGAAAACAGAGGGTTTTTTGAGAAGGCTTGAGTTAGTATAACTTGCTAATGCCTGCAATCTTCAAAGTAAAAAGAAATTCAGGTTGATTCTACCTAAGAATATAAATAGGAGCATGCTCAGTGTTGCACGCACAGCTTGCAGACTTGCTGTTCACAAGCCTCAGTCTCAGCCTTGTTTGTGCTCATTAGTTCTGGAGTTTCTGAGGAAAAAAGTGTGTTCATTTAACACTTCCTCTATGGAAATACTTTGGAGTTGTTTGGGAGTAGCTTTGAGACAAAGATGCACTGCATGAACCTTCATCACTTTTCAGAATTGATTCTCAGCGGTGAAGAACTTTTGGGAGTGTGTGAAGACCTTAATTGCCCTGAGTCACCAGGAAAGTTTGCATCCTTAACTGCTAAAAAACAGCAAGTGGCACAAGTCACAGGGGGAGTAGGGTTTCTTTTCAGTTCATCTAATCTCTATCAGGTTATTCCAGGGCAGATAGAGATAGTGTAAAATGAGAATGCATTAAAAATGTTACTTTTGGCTAGATCAGAAAAACAAGGGACATCAGAGAAAACAGTGAAACGGGATGAAAGGATTTTTAAGGGCCTACTCTATCAATAGTAGAGGGTATTCAGGCTTCAAGTAAGACCTACTGAGGTTCAGTGAGGAAGATAAAATGGGTTTCATCCACCTACTTTTTAATTCCTTTTGACTTTGCCACTGTATGGCCTGTAGCAGTTTGGTCACGCTTGCAAAGTGTCTGGGAAACCGAAAGTTGAGGAGGTAGTGATAGCAGAAGTGATATGTGTGCATATCACTGCAGCTTTACTATGAGAAATGCCAGATCTGCATATGAACCAGAGAATAGATGTGAGATTTTTTTTTTTTTTTTTTTTTTTTTTTTTTTTTTTTTTTTTTGATGCGTTAGTGTCAGTCACTGTCAGCAGGGATCTGACCAGTTATAGGTGTCTGTGCTGAAATATTTAGAAGAGGAAAGGATACACCACCAGAGTAAAGTTCTTACATGGATTCACCCAGAAATTCTGGAAAGGTTGGTTACCTAAGCACAAGTCTGCTCCATTTCTGTGGTCACTCTGAACTTCTTAATCCCTTTATACATAGTCATTGTAGTGGATAAAGTAATTCAGCCTGATCAGTAGTGGACATCGAATTGGTCTGCAGAGTCTTGCCTGTCTTGTCCTAGGCATCACAGACACACCAGCTGAACCCACTGTATCTGCAAAATATTGTTTCCAGTAACAAAGATTGCCATTTAGCTGATGTGGTGCATTGTCACACTTTGGAACAATTGCTGTGCTTGACCTTAAGCTACTTTTTAGATACTTTCTAGATGTTTCTGTGAATCTTTTTACTATTTTGCTTAAATATTATATTACAAAAATACACCAGGAAAGCTATATGGATGTTTACTCCTTTTCAAGATCGCAGTTTAGTCCATGAAAGCAAAAAACTTGGGGAAAAGCTTTTAAAAATAGTTGTTAATATTTGAAGGTGGTGTTAATGCTGGGAGTCTATCCTGCATCAACCGCTGAGGTATTCCCCTTGACTTCAAAGGTCACAGGTGTTACAACTATGCAGTGTTGCTCCACCTGGTAGCCCAGTACCCCAGTGTGGTACTGGAGTGGTGAGGTGTCATGGGACAACTGCACTGATGCTGAATAGCATGGCCCTTCTCTTCCCAGTTTTCAGGCAGCAGAAAAAGAAATAGTCTATTTTTTTTTTTTTCTGCATTCATTTTTTTGCCACCTTTTGAGCTTAACCACCTCATGGGAGAGTCTTGAGAAGTGCCAGAACCAGCACAAGAAGAAGGAGCTTAGAGTTGTTCTTAGGATGAGAAGATTAGAGGAAAAGGACTGACCCTTTCAGCAGCAGGAACAGTTAAATCTCCTTGCCCATCTCATTATCTTGTTTCACAGAACTCACACTCTGTATGTTTTTCACGTGTGTAAGTATGTACATAAATAACTTTTTTTTCCTAAATCTCTGTGCATATTTCTTGAAGAAAAGAAAAACATTAAGTATTGTTAAAAAAAGCATAGAGGAAAAAAAGCATAAAGTGAATTCACTTTTTGTTTTCAGCAGTGACATTAACCCATGTCAAAGTTCTGAAGATTGTATACGCATGGGCTACTATTAACTTTTCATTTACAGGATAGATTTGTGTTTATACTTGCTATGAAGTGAGAGATGATATTCCTATCAGTATCCTAGAGTATCAGTATAAATGCAAAATGCCTGAATCATTATTTCTTTATTTTAGGAACCATAGCTGCTCTTTGATTGGAATAGAGATGGCAGACCAAGCCTAAAGGGTTGACTGCATGTTGTGACTGTATTTCCATATGCCATCAAGTGAATACCTGCTTAACTCCTGAGTGTTAGAGAACTGAGAGCACTTCCTTGTACCTTTCTTGCTGCATGGAGCTGTCTGCTTATGAGATGTCTGAAGCCAGGACTTAAAACATAAATGCTTTAAACTGGTTCCATTATTTAAAATTGCTGTTGTCCTTTATGAATGATTAAATTACACCGCAGCCTTTAAAATGTCCTTCAGAAACCGCTGCTCTTTGGCAAACACCCATCCAGGAGCCATCTTCCTTTCATTTGTGATTAGAAGCTAATCTGCACATCTCTACTGCTGCTGGTTCTCTTCACTTGCACTGATTGGGAGTTTACAAATAACTTTGCTCCCACAAGGTCTCGTGAAGTACATCTGTGCAAGTGCAGTCATTATTCACAGGGCTGAGATTTTCACCCCACTCCATGTGTACCACCAGTGCCCCTGCTGTATAACCAAATCCAGTTTTCGTCTGATCGGCATCTCCCTCGGAGAAAATGTGAAATAGCACTGCAGAATGAACCATGGTATTTATTAAAATGTCTTTCAAAGCCCCACTCATATTTACTCAGTCTTCACTCATAATTTAGTGTAAGAAAATAAGTTTTTTTTCTTTCTCTTTTGGATGTGTTTACCATCTTGTGTTGCTCTTTTATGAAAGATATGTTTTGGCCCCAATATTCTGAACTCTCCTCAAAAGAGAAGTGCTAGATAACATTTTGCTTACCTGTTAACTTCCCCTGAAAAATTAATAGCTGGGTTTTTTTGCCAAAGTCAGGGAATTCAAGATGATAACTAGAAACAGAAGAAAATGTGGAATAGACTCATTCCTGTTCCACCAAATAGAATATTGAGCTGTTAAAGAGATAAATTATATAATGTATAATGTATTATATTCAATATAATATTGCAGAGCAAATAAGAAGAAATTTGATTAGAAGTACTTCTTGAACAGGCAGATAGGATGAACCAAGGGTCTGTGTTCAGTAAGATCACAGGGGAACATATCTATCATCACTCAGCTCTTTTTGGCACAAATAGATGCCTCAAGGTCACTTAATCAAGTCAACAAAGCTGGACCAAAAGTGCGTGGTCTGCCATGAGAGTGGTGTGTATTGCATCCCTGCAATAAATTCAAAGAGGAAAAATAGTCATAAAAATATACAGGTACTGAGAGAATGCCAAACCTGGTGGGTGCTGAGCAGCTTGTATTTAATCACAGGATTTGCAGCTGAACCATCCATTGGTGTAAATGGATGAGCAGGGTTTCATGCAGCTCACACTAACGCTTTTGCCCCCTAAGTGCAGCAATTGCTTTGAAATTTCAAGTGTCCTGCCCATACAGAGCCCTGCTAAACTCAGAGGTGTTTTCTTGCCTAATGAAATGTCTGAATTCTCTTTTGTTTTCCAGAATCAGTGGATAACTGTCCCAGTAATTGCTATGGGAATGGAGACTGTGTGTCTGGGACTTGCCATTGCTTCCTTGGCTTTCTGGGCCCTGACTGTGGCAGAGGTAGGAATTTATGCTTGATTGACTGTTCCCCTCTCCTGTTCAGTTAACATTTTCCTTCTGGAAGTCATATTCATGATGGTGCCTTTCACAAGGTACTCTTCACCCAGTGTGGGAGTGTTGCAGCAGAATGCAAACAAGTTGATCTGTGAATTCGTTTGCTACAAATTTGCTAAATATTTCACTCAGCAGCTGAGGAATTCGTGGGTGTTTTCCCTGGTGTAAAGGAGGTTCAGGAAGCATCTTACTGGTCTCTACAACTGCCTGAAAGGAGGTGGTAGCCAGATGGGGATCGGTCTCTTCTCCCAAGGAATAAGCGCTAGGACAAGAGGAAACATCCTCCAGTTGTGCCAGGGGAGGTTTAGATTGGCTGTTGGGAAAAATTTCTTCAGCAAAGGGTTTGTCAGGCTACTCAGGAATTCACCATCTATGGGATTGTAGGTGTGGCATTTAGGGACATGGTTTAGTGGTGGACTGGCAGTGCTGGGCTAGGAGTTGGACTCCATCTTGGAGAGCATTTCCAACTTTAATGATGCTACGATTCTATACTCATTGTGACTGCTGTGCCCTTAGCAACAACGCTTGGGCTGCGCGTGGACAGGCAAAATGTCACATTGGAAATTTTCTCTCTGGAAGTGACTTTAGAAAACATGACTTATAAATGTGGCATTGTGGTTTGTTTAGCGGAGCACTTTTATCAGTGTGGCAGGACACTATAATGATCCTTTCTTCTGAGATGCTGATTATACAAAAAGTACTTTGCAAGTCTGGCTGAGCCTGGCTGTGGGGAATAGGGCAGGGTTGGAGTAAGGCTAGGAGTGGAATAATGGCAGAACAACTGGTTGCTCTGGCCAAAAGTAAAAACACTGGAAGGACTGGGAAGGAGACTTATCCCAGTAAACAGTATAATACATTTTTCTGCTCAAGTGATAAGTATTTTTAATAAATGGCTTTGGAAGGGTTTTCTTTGGCCTGAAATTTTTGGGTTATTTAAACATTTAAAAAACAAACTAAATACTTTTAGTAAGAACACATTTCAAACCAAGATATCAAAACCTTACATGTGGGAAATGACAGGATACTGTGCATCAACCTTTTCAAGACCTTTTCTGGCTCAAGCAGTCCAACAAACTAAGTACAGATTTATAAATCTGGGGAGGGAGGTAGCATAAAACGTTAGTGCCCACCCAAGGAGCTTCGGTAAGGCTGCGGGTCAGGCCTTCACCCCAGCTCATCGCGGCTTTGGAAAGCAGGCTGGCGCCTTCCCAAGAGAGAGCTAAACTCTGTCCAACCCCGGCCCTCTCCCCCTCCAGCTGAGCCGGGTCACATCCCAGCAGCGAGCCAGGAGACGGAGATAAGGAGCCGCGCAGCCCCAGGGCCGGCGGGAGCTCCCTGCCGAGGCGGCGAGGCTGGGCTGAACCCGCCGGGGTTTCAGAGTTCACAGCCCAGTAAGATGGATGTGGCAAGCTGCGTCCCTGAGAGCTGTTATGTCAAACTTCTTGCTGACTCAGGTTACACTTGGTTTGCATTTCCTTACACTTGGTTTGCAATTCCAGGCTCCTTTTCAAATCCCTGGAGCTGGAGACAAAAGGAGGTTTTTCTGTGTCCCATAGCATATTCCAGCTCACACCTCCTAACTTTCAGTAGGGGCAGAAGTTCAGAGCTTGTTCCCCTCAAGGCTCCCTGTAGAGTCTGTGGAGAAGTATTTTCTTCACTGTGAGTCAGAATACTTAAACTCTTGCTCTGAATCCACTTTCAGAGGAGCTCACCTCCCCTCCTAGGCTATATCCCAAACCTTCTCACGCTTTTCAGTGGAGCCATGTGAATCTCTCCCATCTGACCAGAGCACATGCTCTAGCTGCTATGAACACCTTTTGTTCAACTCTGTCTTTTCATTCAGAATCCTCTGGGTTGAGATCACAGGTTGCACTCTGCCTTTAGGAAGACAGAATAATACCTGGAGTGCCAAAATTACATTTACGTATGCATTTCCACTCACTGGGCATGTTAAATAGATTATGTTGCCATGAGGATGAGATCCAAGAATCCCAGCATTGATCCTGTTGGTTTTCAGGGGCATCCAAGATTCTTCTTTTCACCTATATATCCCTCAAAGAGCAGCATGTTTTAGGCTGTTACAGTATCCATCTGCAGCCCTTCACAATCCCTGTACAGAGCAGTAATCCCTAAATAAGCAGGTTGCTGCTCACATGAAGAATTCCATGGAATTCCTGGTTGTTCTTTTGTTTCAATTCAGCCTTGTAATTCACCATCCAAATGAATGAGAGACTGGAGCAGAAAGCCTTTCTCTTTTTTGTAATGGTTAATTATTAATGTATTATTAACCAATTATTTTAAGCAAAATAAATGAGAGCAAGTCACCAGAGGTGTATTCCATAGGCTTTTTGAAGGTTTTCTTGGACATGGGTTTCAACACGTGGTGTTTTCAAGTTCTTTTTAAAGTAAACAAACAAACAGACAAATAATCTTTCTCTCTGATGCTCAACTTTGCAAGAAACAGAGTATGCATTTGGCTTGCTGCTATCATTACCACACTAGAGAATTACTGTAATTTTGCCATCATAGATGTCTTTGGAATCTGAATAATCTGATAATAATTATATATCTTTATATATGGAAAAGAGTTGCACAAGTAACAGGAGAAAAAAATTCAGAAATCTCTTTTGTCTTTATTCAGAGGAGGTCTTGTTCTCACCATTGCCTTGGCATTTGTAGCAGTGCTTTCCAGGTGATATGAAACTGTTCTCCACAGAAGGCTCTGTGGAGTGTCAGTCTCACTGCAGATGGCCAGTAATTTATCTGATCTTTTACTGAGTGATCAGCTGTCTTGTCAGGGAACATGTAAGTCTTTCTCAGCAACCCCTCCCGGTTAAAGGCAGTTATTCTTTTTCTTGTTGAAAAGGACTGCACACTATCCCCTGCCAGTGCCTTGAAAGAAAAACATTCATTACTGAGCATTGAAATTTGAGATGGGAGGGGCAGAAAATTCCATCACTTAGCTGAAAAGTGAAATTACAGAGTGAGTGTGCTGTGAACCATGCACACAACATGGTGTATCTTAAACAATTTAAGTCTCATATTGTATAGGTAGATACCATCTTGCAAATGATGCACTTGCAATGCACCACTGCAATGTGTTTCCTTTCAAGTGAACAGAGTGCTCCTTAGTAATAACAGTTGCCAAATTCCTTTCTTTCCTGAACCTCTTTTATCTTAGTCCGGCAAATATAGTTCACTGCATATCAAACTGGTTTAACAGTCAGAGTTGGCAATGCTTTGTATTTTATTGAGGCTGCTGTTGTTCTGGAACTCTCAAACTAACTTGACTACAAGGGCATGTGGAAACAAATCATGATGCACTTTGTGAGATTGCTGTCTGAAAAGATGGGAAGAGAAGGAGAGGAAAGCTTTCCCTAACCATGTACTACCCCTTCTCACATATTATCAAAGTCAGGAACAAAGCAAAGGAGAATTCATCACATGCCTAATGCAGTTGAATTAAGCAGCAGAATGGAATATTCATTTCACATTTGTCCTGCATAAAATTGTTCATAAATTGCCTTTCTGGGGGGCAGATGAGAAGGCCAGCTGCTCTCACCTAAGGGTGATGTGCAAAAGTGAACAAGAGAAGTCTGTGTTGAATATATGTCCTTGCAACTGAGTTTCAGCAAAATGTAATGAAAGAGAGCAGGACTTAAGCAAGTTTCAAGGTAGAGTGAACAGGAAAAGGCTATTGTTTCTGAGGGACTGATATCAGCATCTTCCTTGGGGAAATCAGAGCAGAGGACAAAAGGAACATAATGTGGCTGGTGTGGAGAATGGAATAAGGAGAAGTCATGTGAAAGGAGGTGGAGAAGGCTTGGAGAGCAGTGATCACAAAGAGCTGTGGTCATGGAGGCTGAGGTTTGGTCCTTGATGCCCTCTTCTTCCTTGGGGAACCTGTTCTGCATCCATCAGTTCATCCCATCCAACTCTGCCTGGCAGTTTCCAAATTTAGCTCTGAAAATGCTTAATCCTGGGATCCATCATGCCACAGCTTGAGCTTGTCATCTTCCTCTTCTTCCCTTTATCACAGGGAAGAAATCCTGTATCTGTGTGGCTTTGAGAGTCAGCTGACTTTGCTGACAAGGACAATTAAAAACAAGGACAATTTAAAAATCCTTTTTTGAATCCTTTATAAATGATAAAAATTTCAGAGGACAGACTTACACAGCTTTTATTACAGGGAGCTTGGAAACAGTAGAGGCCAATTTCGCATTGTGGCTGGTGATGAATTGAGTCCAGCAGAGGTGATAACCAAAAATGGGGGCTGGACATTCAGTTAGAACTACAGAATCATTAAAGTTGGAAAAGACCTCTAAAAAACTCTTTTCATCAAGTTCAGCTATTTACTCAGCACTAAGCCATATCCCTATATGCCACATCCACACATCTTTTAAATTCCACAAGGGATGGTGACTGAGTTGCTTCCCTGGGAAGCCTATTCCACTGCTTGACAACCCTTTCAGGGAAGAAAGTTAGTAGCTGATGGTATGACATGAGCTAAATCAGGGAGATAGTCTCAGTGTGGCATTCTGGGCTCTGAGCAAAGCAAGGGAAACCCATAAAGCTGGGAGTTAACCCAGAAAAAAACAGGGGAGTGATCTGTGTGCCACCGGGGTCCACAGCAGAGGCAGTGTCAAGAAAAGTCAGGCAGCAGGTCAGGGACAGTGATAAGCAATCTAAGGTCATTGATACTGCTGAAAGAAGACATTGTACATTGTAAAATCAGAAGAAAACTATAAGTTTGTTTAGTGAAAAAAGGTATCAGAGACACAAAGCAAGAAGATAGTGTAACTTAAGGGCACTTTTTGTTTGTTTTAAACACTCATAGGAGAATACAGTTAACAAGCTGGGTATCATCCATGTAAAAGATTTGGTTTTGGCAAAATACACAGCAACATACCCCATTGAAGACTGTGTATAAAGAATGTAAATCATACACTAGGTTCTTGTGCTCCTTTTTGAAGTGTCTTTCCATTTGTTTTAATGTGGTTTTTGTTGTCTGTCCATAGCGTCCTGCCCAGTGCTGTGCAGTGGAAATGGGCAGTACATGAAAGGAAGGTGCTTGTGCCACAGTGGCTGGAAGGGAGCAGAGTGTGATGTCCCGACCAACCAGTGTATTGATGTCTCCTGCAATAACCATGGCACGTGCATCATGGGCACCTGTATCTGCAACCCGGGATACAAAGGCGAGAGCTGTGAAGAAGGTATTTGCAAGATACATTCAATTAGCCTTTTGCTTTGATTGTTGTTCTGTAATTATATGGATGGAGGCAATTCAGAATCAGACTGGCACTTAAACAGAACAGTAATAGGCACCTTAGAGATACAATAGATGGATACAACATAAAAATGATATGTTGTCATAACTTCTCGTTAGCTATCATGCTTGTTCAATAATTGGATGAAAAGCCATCAAATGCTTCAGATAGAAGAATCTAGTTGAAAGACCAGAACATCTAATCATATGTTCAAATGTTATTAAAGCATAGTTTCCATTTACACATCTAAACGTATAATTACTTTTACAGTGCTTTCTTCTCTGCTGCGCTATGCCAAGCAATTTCTGTTGCTTACATACACAAAATGGTGGTGTGTGAGAGAAAGTCCCTGATCCTTGTCAGCTTTAAAAGCTTAGAAATGCTCAGGACTTGAATTAAATTCTGCTTCAAAGTCAGATATTATTTTAATGGCTCTTCCACAGCTTTTTTCTCACATTAGCCCCCAAACATTTCTCATTTACATTTAGATTTATGGCAGCTTTTAGTATTTATCTTTAATCATTTTGTGTAGGAACTCACCTGCCAACATAAACCTTTATCTCCCTGTGACTGCTTCTTACTGCTAATGAAAAAGTGGACAGTTTTGCACGTGTATAAATCATTCAGTGTATAAAAATATATCCATAAGTGTATTATTTAAAGAATAATGTTCAAAACTTTTGAAAACTGTTCTCAGAATTCTATGCTGTTGACCTGATAATTATTCTTAAATTGCACTTCTACAAGTACATATGTAAGGCCTCTTCACCACTTGATAGACTAAAGACATCATTTGATACATTTAAGAATGACAACAGCTTGAATTAATTTATGGTTGTCTTCATGTATGCTGGATAAAGATTTATCTGAAATGGCTTTATTTTATAGGCAATGAAAATAGGCTGAATTGGATTCAGACATTCAAATGGCTTCTAATCTAGCAATTCTTTTGATGTGTTAAACGTATTGGAGTGGGATATCTCTGATGAGCATGGCTTCAGTAAATGTTAGAGATGAAGACAGTATCAGCTTTTATAACAATAAGGCATCTCTTGAGAAAGCCTCATTTTGGCTTAAAGCACTATTCAGTGAAGCTGTGGGCCATGCAAAACCCAAAGATTGTGACTACTGAAGTATCTTTAAAGCATCTCTGTAGACCTCTTATTTACTAGATCATATCTTTACTGGATAAACAGAAATGAAAAGATCCTGATTTTGCCTCCAGCCAGAAGTGTTTAATGTGTGTAAATCATAGTGAGATTTGCCCTTTTTCTAACAGGAACCTTTATTTCCCTGGTCACGTTTAAAGCAAAAAATGCCAGGCACTGCTCAGTTATTTTATATTATCACTGTAGCCGGGGACAGTGTCAGTCCCACTAGGTCAAAACTTGAAAAAGGAGGAAGAACAAAGAGAACATGTTTTTTCTTATGGGCTGCTTAGTATTTTTCCAAGCATGAATGTTTTTGATATTCAAGGCATAATTTGTATTATGTTGTGAGGGGGGGAAGCAACTCAGAAATATGCCATGTGGGAAATCTTGAGAATATATATATATACACATATTTAGATTTAGTAAAAAAGTTGATTTATACTATTTTTTAAACTGCTTTTACTCTTTAATTTCTCTTCTAAGAAGGGCCATCTGGTATTGATTACTTTTTATTATTTCTCAGTTCTTGTAGCTTCACTACTTGGTCCATGTTTATAATGGGTTTTCATTCCAGTGTTTCTTCTGTCTTTTCTTTTTACTCTATAGAAGTTCAGCAATGTTTATAAAACATCAGCCAACAATCCTACGCGAGTTTTTCTTTTCTCCTTCCTTAGTTTATTGGCCCATATTTTATAAGGCATGGCCTAAGCCAGCGAGACATTGCAGGGAGGGGAGCAAATTTAAGCAGTGAAATATGAGAAGTTACTCTTTGGGCACGGAATAAGCCTAATAACTTGTGTGACCAATGAAGCATGAAGCATATTGGGGAAAAGTGTAGAAGAGGCACTAACCTTGCTTGCTGCATGATTTATCTCCCTGGCAAAGATTCTGCACAAGGGTAAACTATAAACAGGGCATTTTCCAACCAAGAATTTGACCATTTGGGACATTTTCCAACCAACAAGACAAACATTTTTTTTTTTTTTTTTTTTTTCTTTTCCAGGTATACTAGATCTTGTCTGCTCTGCCCTCATGCCCAGCTCCCCATCTCTGCTTCTCCCAGAGCTGAGCAGCTAAATTTGTCAAGCAGAACTCCCTAAAAATATGCCATTGTACTCCAAATCCACTAAGCAATTGATTAAGAAGAAAGCAGAAGCCTGTAATCCTGTTGCAGGGCCCTTCCGATGGTGCAGAAAGCCTAAAGAGATGGAGCTAGTGAGGCTGAGATTAAAGTAGCCATTGTGTGTGACATTTTCTGAAAGGGCTCATTTCAACATGAAAAATGGCCTTGGGATTATGATAAATGGGGGGTTCTGACATGCACATTCCCCTCCTATAATCGTCTGTGTTAGAGCTGAGATAGCAGATTGTCTGCCTCCTGTGATGGAGGCCCCTGTAAAACTCACCTTTTTCCCAATTGACCTTCAGAGGGGATGATTAATTGCCTGGAGGTAGCCTCTTGTCAGTTAGCCTGTGATCTTTGTTCTCGATGTTCAAACCATCTGCTGAGAACGGACGAGGCTGCTACTCCATCCCTTAGTCCTTTTCATACTTATTTCTGCTGAGAAAGAACAGGGCCAGGACTTCAAGGGTCTCATGCTAAAATTGGCACCCTCGCTCCCAGCTCACTAACAGTGAAGGAGATTTATGGACTCATCCTTTCCAGCCTCTTAAAATTTTTGAGGATTGTTCCAGCTATG
The DNA here is from genome assembly GCF_015227805.2 of Hirundo rustica. Taxonomy (NCBI): domain Eukaryota; kingdom Metazoa; phylum Chordata; class Aves; order Passeriformes; family Hirundinidae; genus Hirundo; species Hirundo rustica. Next base: position 31,983,957 of record NC_053451.1, on the reverse strand, counting down.
AGCAGAGCTCCAGGAATCAAACAAAAAAGAAAATTCTCTCTCATGCCTTGGGATAGTAATAACTGAGCCATTACTTGTCAGACTGAGAAGGGTTTGAGAATCCAGGGAATTATCAGAGCAGCTGTTGTGTTTCCTTTTAAGGTTTCTGGATCTTAAACAGGTCAGTGGAATTCTTACTAGCTTTTCCAGGGGTAAAAACTGAACCACAAACCTGCCGTGTGTGTGGTGGCCATGTTCTGCTCTGCTGTATCAGAGCCAGAAGCTGGACAGTTTTCCTGTGCTTCTTAGCCAGACTGACACTTGTCACCAATCCCCAGGGAACTGCCACACACCGTTTGAAAAGATGGGAAGAATTTCTCTAGGCTGTCCTATCAGCTTTTATCTATAAATAGACAATCAACTCCTCCAGTCAAAAAAAACTTCCCAGTTTTTCTGGGAGGGTGTCTGGTGCATTTCATATTTTTTGATTGCTGGGTGAAATTCCCCTGTGGGAAGAGCAGCTGACAGTTGACTACAAAACACAACTCAGGAATCAGGGAGGGAGTACATTTGGTCTTTTGGTATACATTGCTATACCCCTAACTAAATAGTCTCAGATCTTGTTAGGGAAGTGCCTCTTTGTGGGGGGAAAGTAAACCTCAAACATTTTAAATAGAGTATTAATTGATCCAAAATAAAACCAGAAGAACACCATTATTAAAAAAGGCAGGATTTTGTTTTAATCCTTATTCCAGAAAAAAGGTCTATGGATATATTTCAATGTGAAATTTCTCTAAGTCTCCATGAAACCTGTATAGATTTAAGCACATTCTTCAATTTAAGCATGCATTTTGCTGAATAAGAATGTCAGCTTCTGCTGAACCTTTATGCAAAATTCTCTCCCAGAAATCTAGGACTCAGCTTCAAATTCATTAGTAATAGTAATTTAGGTTGTTCTAATGGAATAAATGAAGACACAATCCATGTATGATAGAATATTATTCTTATTCGATTCTTAATTGATATTAGCCTTTTCCTACCGGAAAGATCACTTATTAGTGCAGACCTGCGTAAAAGAATGGATTCCATCACTAGATTTTTCTGGTTTTCACGTAGGTGTTTTAGGTCTCACTGCCTTTTAGGGCCACTGACTTCTTGCACAAAGCACCTGCTTTGTTCACAGTGAGGCTTTTTGGCTGAAACCTTGAGATACTGTGTAAATATGTTTGTGTAGACAGCAGTCTGATAGCTTTTTTCCTGAAATACCCATTTGCTTTCTCTGTCTGCTTCCTCTTCCTTCTCACAGTTGACTGCATGGATCCTACCTGCTCGGGACGAGGCGTGTGCGTCCGAGGAGAATGTCACTGTTCAGTTGGCTGGGGAGGGACAAATTGTGAGACTCCAAGAGCCACTTGTCTGGATCAGTGCTCTGGTCATGGGACCTTCCTCCCGGATACCGGGCTCTGCAGCTGCGATCCCAACTGGACTGGCCACGACTGCTCAATTGGTAACGTCAGCACTGACTTACTGTTAGTTTTTCATTAAACTTAGC